>NC_050578.1:13076325-13376325 GCF_011100635.1 Trichosurus vulpecula
ATGCCCAGGGTCACATAGCTATTAAAGTGCCTGAGGCCAGATTTGAACTCAGGAAAACAAGTCTTCCTTGACTCCAGGCCAGCACTGCACCATCCACTGCACCAGCTGTCTAGGAGCGGGATCATGGTGTTGTGGAAAGAATGTTGGATTTGAAATCAGCTATCATGAGTTCAAACCTCAGCTTTGGCCATCTGCTATCTGTGTGATCATACAAGATACTTAGTTTCTTAGAGGTTTAATTTTCTCATCTGCATATATGAAGGAACTGGACTGGAGGACTTCAAAGGTACCTTCTGGCTTATTCCACAATCTTGACCTAAATCCACTTAGTTACCTGATTCCTTCCACTAAATGACTTTTCCCCACTCTATTTCACTATCTAATGGCTGATATTTCACTCTGTACCTTATTAAGTCAAACTGAGTATACCAACTTTCTTACATCTCTCCTCCACCCATATTCCTATTCCCTAGTAAATAAAGAATAAACTACACCACTCCAAGACAAAAACATCAGAGGCTTTGTACTACTCATACATGTCTGCATCTTGCTTTCTTTGAGAGTCAGGCCTTTCCATGGTAACCTGTGTGGTAGGAGGGAGGGCAGCTGAGCTTGAGTCACTTGGAGAAAGAGAAATGCAAGCTGGGACACACAAAAAAATCATTATTAATTAATTTATTACTTTTATATGCCCAGTATTTAGTAGCCACAGGATGTGCACAAAAAAACCAGGGTTAATCCTATTACCAACCAGAAAGGGAGAGAGAATAAACTGTAAAGGAATGATGCTTACTGTGGAGAGGCAAGTCAATTTATCAGTGGGCACAGGAAGGCAGCAGCTACTGCCAATAGCCCTAATGAGGACGCCAGCCTTCTTCCCTCTCTGTGGCTTTCTGTAAGTAACTTAGAAAAGCAGGGAAACCCAGCAGCTCTGAGCCATTGTTTAGACAGATACATCATACTGCACTGCAGAGCAGTGAAAATCAGAGGGGAAGAGAGCAAGAAAGCTAGATTAGCTGCCTCAACACGACAGAGCAGAGCAGTTCTGAGTGGCTGTTGGGTCCTCAGGGGTTGCCTTCCCTGTGTTATGCATGTGCTGGGGGGAAGGTGGGGAGGGAGGCATTTTCAGTCATCCTGATCTATACCTTGCCACGGGACTCAGAAAGGTCAGGAAAAGAAAGTGAAGCTGGTGACTTTGCACAGCCTTCCCTCGCTTAAACACAATTCACTTTCAAGTCATGGCATCACCTTCCTGACGTCATGGTCCTACTTGAGAATGAAAGATAAACAACAACAACCCTGGGAATGTCTTGTGTACCGAACTGTACTGGGAGGTACCTGAGGTCTTGAGTGCAAAAAATAGTGGAGGACTTTACAAGGTATCCCTATTGTAGCATGTAGAGTCTTTGACAACACCTTCTGAGCCCTTTCCTATGCTTTTGAGAATATCTGTATCAGAAGTCTTAGATCCTGACAACAGATAGAGGGGTCTTTTTTTATCCCGGAAGCCATGGGAACTACACTGGGCACCACCGGAAATCCTAAAGTATCCACCAGAAAGCCTAAAGTCAGGGAGACATCAATAAATTCCTTGGAGGCCTGGAGTCCAGGACAAAGACTCTTTGGGTATAGGCTGAGAGATCCCATCCCTACAAATAAACACTAGGGAAGCAGTTTCTTGAAAGGTAGAAATAGCTATCAGCTTTGCCAAACCAAATTCATCAGCTGGAAATAATAGGACTCGCACCAGCAAATTACCCAGACAGAATGGCCAATGACTTCAAAAATGAGAAGAAGGGGAGAGAAGAAGCAAAATAATAAAGAGACAATGAGGCCTGGCTCTTAGTCTGTATGCAGAACTAGTGAAGCCTCAAGATGTCTCCCTTTGTTCACTATTTTAACTTGATGTATAGGTCCCTATGATGTTTGATAATAAAGTTCTTGAAAACACCCACATGGAGGGTTGTACTATTTCTAAGGAGCAGGTAAAGAGACAAAAGAATAGATTGGGACAAGAAAAAAAAATCCTCTTCTGCAGACTAAGGTGAAGGAACCTGGGTACACAGAGGAGAGGCAGTGGCGGAAAGAAAACAGAAGGGAGCACTATCAAGCTAAGTCCTGGGGCTTATCGGGAAAAGATGAGCATGCCCCAACCTGGTACCTTGACACAGCACTCTAACAACTCTGTAAATACTACATCATTCATTCGTTCATTCCATAAATACTTATCGGATGTCTGTCAAGTACTCAGGCACTGTGCTAAGCCCCAGGAACACAAAAAGAGGCAAAAGACAGATCCTGCTCTCAAGGAGATAATCTAGTGAGGGAAGATTTATTATTTATCATCATTATGATTATATAATAATTATATAATTAATTGTTATTGTCACATCGTTTATTTTGTTCCCTTTTCTTTTCCATCCATTATATCACATCTGACTCAAAGCCTAACAACCAATGTTTCTTCTTACTTCTGCAGATTCGAAATGTGGCCGCCAACCTCTGTGTAGACAGCAAACATGGTGCTACGGGGACTGAGCTGAGGCTGGACATCTGTGTGAAGGACGGCTCTGAAAGGACGTGGTCCCATGAACAGGTACTTCAGACACAGACACACACATATGATAGAGAGAGAGACAGAGAGAGAGAGAGAGAGAGAGAGAAGTGTAACTGAGGCATAATAGGAAAAGTCTTGACCTAAGGAAGGAGTCAGAAGACCTGAGTCTTAACCCTAACCCCTAAACATGTTTAGCTTTGTTATTTTAGGCAGATCAATTTATTTATCTGTGTCAGCTTCCTCATATGGAGTGGGGAGAAGGTAATAACAATAGCTGACTTTCAGAATAGTTGGTCTAACCATTTCATTTTTTACAAATGGGTAAATTGAGGCTTAGAGACAATATATGTAAAAGTGCTTTAAAAAGGATATGTGCTTTAAAATAAAAAGTGGTTTAAAAAGTTCATAGGTATTGCTTATTGAAATATTTGATAATTAAGTTCATAATAAAAAATTTAAGTATAAGGTGCTCTACAAACACAATAATGACAAACAAAATTTCTATCTCCTTTGAAGTTCTGATCCTACAGGTTAGTTGACAGAACTAAGATAAGCCTTTGAGGGTTTTGTTTTTTGGGTTTTTTAAATAGCTTTTACAAAAGTCTCTGGTGTGATGTGAGTCTGAGTCAAATTTAACTCATCAAATATTTATTAAATACATGCAGGGCCTGTGAGACCAAGGGATGCAAAGGAAAAAAATGAAATTCATTCCCTACTCTATGAACACTCACATTAACCAGAGAAGGTCAGGAGGAAGTGTAAGAAAGATAGCAGGCATTAGTGAGATGATAGTCTGCCTCGTATGACCTTCTAGCATTGTTTTATAGAGATTGCGGGGAGAGATGTTGAGGGAGAGAAATTTTAGCCACATCCCTACCATGTTCCACTGGATTGTTATTACCACGAACTCATACAAGCAAACTTTTGACTCTTGGCTAGTTCCTGGATTAGATAACCCCATAAATTCAGGTTTAATCTGGGACAACATCCTGTTTCACTTCTGTAACATGAACTGGAAAATGCCCTCTTTTCCCGGAAAAGTCCTCTCCTAGAGGCCTTGTTAACCGCCCCTAATCATCACACTCATCTCTTCTACAAGGAAGGGATGCATCACAAAATCTCTCTTTAAATCTCTCACCGTTGAAATGTGAGTGGCTGACCCCTTCCTTAACTGTCACAGCCAACTTTAAATTTTATTTAAGTGATCAGCTAGGTAAGACAACAGCTTGAGGCCATACAACTGGAGAAGAGGAATATTTCATTCCTATTTATTGTTGCTTTGAAAAAAATGCAGTTCTTGGTGAAAGTAATTATATGGACATCTCTTGAAGATGAGCAGTTCAAAGGACAGGCATGGTATTCTCAAGGCAGCACACATTGCCCACTTGTTCTGTTTGGGGAATAAGCCAATTTATCTCCAACTTTTTTGTAAGGGCCTGGTTAATGCAATTGTAGTACTGTGATATAAGGGTAATGCAGCTGATTAATGCAACTGTGGCACTACAAAGGTGTGCTAAGTATTGGTCTATCAAGCCACATAAGTATCCCCTGGTGGCACCAAGGATATTTAGCCTTGCAAAGAAAGAGCTCACACAGTATATAACTGTCTTCAAGTACATGACAGACTTTCTTGTAGAAGAGGAATTGGGATTCTCTTCTCTTTGGCCCAGGAACAATGGTTAGAAATTGTTAAAAGGCAAATCTGTGAAAGACTTCCTCCCCAGTAGAGCCACTCCAAAGTTGAATCAATTGCTGGGCACCACATCTTGTAGGGCTTCAAGAAGATATGTTATTCTGGAAATCCCTTTTGGGTATGGCTTGAAGTAAATGGCAGTTGAAATCCTGCCCAACTCTCAAATTTCGTGTTTTTGTTTCATCACTCTGAGGTTCTATTTTCGACAAGCAAGTTGTTGGACAAGATGAGCCCAAAGAATTCTTCTAGCTCTAAATCCATGACCCCACGAAATTATGACAAGCTTTTAGGAAACCAGCATTCTCAGAAGGTTGTTTATAGTGCAGGCCTTAATACAGTGAGGTCAAGTCATTGTGTGCATGTGTGTGTGTGTGTGTGTGTGTGTGTGTGTGTGTGTGTGTGTGTGTGTTTGAGAGAGAGAAGGAGGGAGAGGAAGAGAAATCTGTGAACTCTTCCTCTGTCTCAACTCTTCTGAACACAAAAATAATATTATCATAGCAGCCAGGCAACTCTCTCAGCCAGATAAGTTTCATCTGAAGCTAGACTGAGATAGATGATGGCTTGAATCTTCCTCTGCTGAGTAACTTTACGAGAAGAAATTGCCTTCCACATACAAATACCACTCAGTTACTGAGAGCAGAGATAGAGACTGTTTTGGGGGATCGAAAGTACAGGCAAAGTTAATTGTGTAGAAATAACTTTAAAAGTCCTATTCAAACACCACCATTCTGCCTTTTTTAATTTTCTTTGGCTGGTCTGCAGTTCAGTAAAGTATCAGCAGAGGGCAGCACCAGACAGGAGGAAAAAACCCGCTTGAGTAAACCAAGAAGTGGAAAGGTTAATGGCTTTTTAACACAGAGATTTCCAGTCCCCAGAGACCCAGAAGATGGAGCTTTTCAGAGATTAAGCTAGGCTGACAGAAGGGAAAGAATTAATCATATTTGAAATACAGATCGCATTAAATTGATTCTGAGGTTAAAATAGTACAATCTGTTTTATTTTGCTGTAATGAACTGAAGGCTAAATTCACTCCTATGTCCAGTACAACCTAGTGTTTTTATGTGTGGATTTCAATTGCTAAATGAGACAGGAAGTGTCAGAGCAGGGATTATTCGATTTTCTAATTCAAGGAACAAGAATGTAAGCCCTTTCACAGTTGAAAGGGTGGTTTCCAAAAAGACGAAAACAAAAGAGAAAAAGGGAGAAATACTTCCAAGGAGAACAGTGGAAGTTTGAGAGTCCTTCATTATATCTATTGAGCCGTATGTGCAGTGAAAGACTAGACAGGCTTTAGCAAAGAAAGAGAGATGTGTGATTCTTTCTGCTAGCCCCATCTATTTAGTTCTTTACTGTGGTATTAGTATGCTAGGATTTTTAATATTTCCTTTAGAGACCAAAAGAAAGATTTTATTGTTTTGTTTATTCATTTTTTTAATCAAAAGTCTAATGATACAAAGTACTCTTAGATCTCAAAATAAAACTTAGGACCCCTAAGGAATCCTGGCAATAAGGTGGAGGCATAGAGAGGAGGAGCTCTTGGCCTAATTTGTCCATCCTTGTTTTTCAGTGACCTCATGAAAGGCAAATAATTGAATTTGCTATCTACTCCTACATGGAAGCCGGGCATTGTCCCCATCCCAAGAGCTTTAGTGATCATGTTGACATCAAGATAAAGTCATCAACATAAATGGTGGAAGGACAACTTACTGTGATAAATGGGTTCGGTCTAACAATGGAATTATCAGATTCAGCATAAGGAGGAATCAGCCCCTGGGAAAGCTGTAGTTGCTGTGGACTGGGCATAGTATTTCAAGAAAAGTTGAAGAAAACATTCATTTTCCATATAAAAACAAATATTTCTGAATCCAGTTGACAAGATTTAAGCAATAAATGTTTCAGCATTGCCAGCTTTACTGTATTTAGCACATTAGAATGTTCCAAAACAGAATGAAAATACTGTATAATCCTTGGAGTTAATAAAATGGCAATGAATCTCTAGGCTGTTTGGTGAAGTGAATAGAGGGCCATGGAAGGACTGAGTTTGCACCCACCTCTGACACACACTAGATACTGATCTGGGAAAATCACTTAATCCCTCAGTTCCTAAGGCAACTAACTCTCCGAGACTATAAATTTTAGAACTAGTCTTGATCTGCTTTGGTAGAGGGAGATTGCATACCAAGAGTTCCCTCCACTGATAAAATAAAACTTGCATTGCTGTCGCATTTGAATAATTAACATCCATTATTGAAAAGTCTGATTCCAAACTGAAGAATTACTTGCATAGTGAGTCAGGCAAAAATGAGATGACCTAGTCAGCAGGTAAAGACTGTCTTTTTATGGGCTTAAAAGATAGAAAGACAAAGTCTCGCCTTACCAAAAAAAATCTATAAATGGGCATCATAGCAAATCCAGACAAAGAAAAGGGCTTCAATGCTTCTTCCTGTCACTATTTTGCAGAAATTACATAGGTAAAACTTTATCTACTTTTTTAAAAATGAGGGGGAGTCTGAAAAGTGATATTATGACTCTTTAGAATAAGCTAATTGTCTTTGACATGATAAAGAGAAACCTGGCTGATGGGATCCTAGACCTCAAGCTGGAATGGACCTCAGGAACCACCTCATCCTCTCTTTACAGATGGAGAAACTGAGGCCAGAGAGGTTAAATTATTTGCCCAAGGCCTCACAGATAATATGAGGCAGAGCTGGGATAATAAGTTCAGAAAATGTATGACTTCTCTGCTTATGAGTCATATCCCCACAGTAGAAAATAAGCTCTTGGAGGGCCTATACTAATTTTTTGTTGTTGTAATATCCTCGACACCTGGCATAGCACCTTGTACATAGTAAATGCTTAATAAATGCTCACTGAGTGAATGAACAAGCAAAACAATTGTTCCGATAAATGGAAAATAGATCACCTTGGCATCCATGAAATACAATTAAGTGCCAGGAAAGAGTCACAGCAATTGTCGCTCTCAAACTGGAAAGTCCATCAGAGAACATTTTAGTCAGATCCCTAATTTTTTCAGATATGGAAACTGAGTCCCAGAGGCATAAAGTGATTTGCCTAAAATCATGCAGTGGTAAGCTCGCTGGTGGGATTTGAACCCAGGTCCTCTGAATCCAGAATCTGAGTTGATTCATTCAACTATCTCAAACTGCCTCCTCAAATATATTGAAAAGAGGAGAGAGAATTTATTAAGTGCTGAGTACCCGGCACTTTGCTAGGTTTGTGGATGTAAAAATAAGCAAGCAGGCTGGTTCCTGCCCTCAAGGAACTCACATAATAGGAGAAGAATGGTGCACAAAAGAGAACTAGAGAAGGGCTGGGAAAGGGTGAGGAAAGGCCTGGCTCCAGGCTCACTGATGGCAGCCCAAGGTGCTTCCAGAGCAGAGTCCAAGGTTTTAGGTTGGGGGCAGGAGGAAGAAGGTGATGTAGCGAGGGAGTGTGCAGGCAGCATGGTCTAGAAACAAATGTATGCCCTACAGCTTCAAAAGATCTCTGGTTTTGTAGGCTTTAGGATGGCCTCCATTATAGAAAACTGGAACTTCCCTCCATGCCTCGGTAGGTGGTTTTCTTAAGTTGCTGGGACCACTCCAGTCCCTTGCCTGGTGGCCAGACTTCCGGTCACCCTGAGTTTAGCCAGGCTGGTCCTCAGACCCACGGGCTGTCGTTGTTTAGTCATTTTCAGTTGTATATGACTCTTCATGACTCTTTCTGGGGTCTTCCTGGCATAGATACTGGGGTGGTCTGCCATTTCTTTCTCTGGCTCATTTTACAGATGAGGAAACTAAGACAAAAAGGATTAAGTAAAAAATAAAAAGGCTTATGTGACTTGCCCAAGGTCATATATCTAGGAAGTGACTGGGGCCACATTTGAACTCAAGAAGATGAGTCTTTCTGACTCCAGGCTGTGCATTCTATCCACTGCACCACCAGCTGCCCCTCCAAATATTGTTATCCCCATTGTTCCGCCTTGGACCAGATACGTGATTTATTAGTAGAAGGGAAATGAAGGAGTAAAATCTCCTTCAACCAATTAAGATGGGCAATTCATCTGCAACTTTGAGTCTTAGGGAGTTGAAACCAAGTGACTTTCCCCAGAGTCACAAGTCCAGTATGTTTCAGAGGCAAGATTTGAACCCAGATCTCTGAGACCATCTCTTCACCCACTGTGCCATACTACCCTTCATCTCCATTTTATAGTTGAGGAAACTGAGGCTCAAAGACATTAAGTCATTCATCCAAGCTCACAGCAATGAGGATAGAACTCAAGCCCAGGTCTTTTCATCAGTGTTCCTTCTACAACATCATGCTGCCAATCCTTGATGGTGTCAGGATTCCAGATCTGGCACAAGGACAGGAGTAGCTCTTCCCAGTACTTCGTCAGATAGAGGCCAAAGATCTGTAGGTCCAGTGTCCCTAAGATTCCCATCTTTGTTTATTTGGATCCTAGATTTTCCTGTCTGGTTTTGCTAACTACCTGCCTTACCGCTGAGATTACATTCCATTTACAAGGTATTTATCTCGTGCGTAAATAGTCATTTACATGTTGTCTCCCCCATTAAAATGTTAGCTTCTTGAAAGTTGGAACTGTGTTTTTGCCTTTATTTGTATTCCCCCGGCTCAGCATCGTGCCCATCATAGACTAAGAGCTTAATATGCACTTATTGACTGACTGCCTGATTGTCTGGTTTGGGCCGCTTCCCATCCTGACCAACTCTACGTCTGGCTTCCACTCCTACTCATTCTTGTGGATTCGCTGTTTCCCAAGCTCCCCCAAGCTCCCCACTTATTTCACTTTTCTCCTATGGTTTGGTAGCTTGAAATGCTGTTTGAAATTCTCAGCCTTGGCTGTAACTAAGCTACCCACTATTAATGACTCTCCTCCTGCCCTACCTTGGCAGCAAGAAACCTCGGCCAACAGTACAAAATTCTGCTATTTGATAAAGTCTATACAGTGATAAAGGTGTCCAAATGAGTAGAAACATGACAAAAATCAATAAAGACCAAAGATGCTGCTCTAGCTGCTAGTGGAGGGTCATAGGGACCAGAGCTGTAAAGGAACCTGGAGGCCAACTCCCTCATGGTATAGATGAGAACCAAAGAAAGGAAATTACTTTCCCAAAGTCACATAGGTACTGAGGCAGGCTTTGGATTCTGACTACAAATCAAATGCACTTTCCAGTATGGAACTAAAGCAGATGTGATGATTGAATACCATAAATCAAGGAACACCAGTTATCTCAGGGGCTTCTTGCAACATAAGTCATGGAAAAGGGAATTCTTTTAATGCAGCAGCAAGAGAAATAGTTTTTAGAGTCTAGGAGATTTCTCTAACCCAGCCAATAATGTACTTGGTAATATGGCTTATCCTAGTAAAATAAATTGACCCAGTTTCACCTAAACTTGAAAAACAAGCATAACAGGGATTACATTGTATGTATAACATGTATATGTTGCACTGAGAGACAGGGAAGACTAACCTATGAAAGTTACTCTAAAGACCACTTAGAGATGAAGGTCACATTTTTCTATATGCCTGGAACTTAAATGGCCTTTAGTTTAGTGCTTAACTAGGACTATAATGTTTTGTATGGGAAAGTGGAAAGGACTGGACCTGGCCAAAGTCAAGACCTGAGTTCAAATCCTGCCTCTGATCCTCACTAGCAGTATGTTGGGCAAGTCATGTAATGTCTCTAAGCTTCAGTTTCCTTATCTGTAAAAGGTGGATAATTATCCTAATACTGCCTACCTCATAAGATAGCAGAGAGGAAATCACTTCGTGAACTTCAAAGTACTATAGAAATGTGCGCTATTGGTGGTGCAATGTACAGAGCGCTAGGCGTGGAGTCAGAAAGACTCATCCTCCTGAGTTCACATCTAGCCTCAGACACTTACTAGCTGTGTAACCCTGGGTTTACACTTAACTACTTCATCTTATTTGCCTCAGTTTCCTCATCTGTAAAATGAGCTTGAGAAGGAAATAGCAAAGCACTCCAGTATCTTTGCCAAGAAAACCCCAAATGGGTTCACAAAGAGTCAGACGCAACTGAGCAACTGAAATAGAGTCAGCCAGGCACAGGAGATAGAATGCTGGGTTCAAAGTCTATAAAACCAGGGTTCAAATCCCACCCCAGTCACTTGTAAGTTCTGTGATTATAGGCAAGTCCTTTACCCTCTCTCAGAATCATCTGGTTCATCAGTAAAATGCGTAACTATACCATACACCTCACTGGATAACGATCAAACACTAAAGTTCTATATTGATATTAGCCCTCAAGGAGCTCACATTCTCCTGGACTGCCACAGAAGAGTTAAAGAAAGTAAAGAAGGCCCTTCAAGAGACAGTAAAATAATAACAAATGTAGAGAATAATGTTATATATGCATATCTAATATATGATTTATACATACATATACATATACATAAACACATACACACATGTATGCATACATATATACACACGCATACATACATATACATATATGTAGACATACATATATGATAGAGCCTTGTGAATTTTCTGCTCCTCAAGAACCCATGGAGAGCACTTGGGTCTAAAAGTTAAGATAAACACAATATTCTAGAACTGACAAGGTCCTTGAGGGGTCTTTTCTTCTACCTCCTGGAAAGAATGAACTCTAATAAAGAAATGGGGCTATCTCTACTTTCTTTTTTTTTAATGTCCCAGAAAAGAGTCCACTATCTCCTTTCAGGAAATTCTTTCAAATATCTCAGCTAAAAAAAGCTTTTATCCTACAAGTGTCTCTTTTTGTCCTGTTTTCATGGAGATTGCAAATAGCTGCTCCTCAACCCCCTAGACAATGTGCTTTCTCCTGGCAGCAGACCTAGCCCTTCCATTCTTCTTTTCTTCGGGCCACTTAACCCCAATTCCTTAGCTTTTCTTCATGCAGACTATTTGGATAACCATTTGATCATTTTTCTTGTTGTTGTTATCATCTTCTGGAATCATGCCAACTTCCCTACTTTTCCATTTCCTTTGCAGGACCTAAAACTGTCCCTAGCACTATATTAAGGAACTGTGCTAACAGTATATTGTGTGTTGTCTCTCACTCCTCCACCCAAAAAAAAAAAAGCCCATGGTGACACATTGCAGCTTCATATTTACCTCTGGTCCCAGGTTTTTTCCCATTTTACTTGCACAATGACAACCCTTCCTCATTTTCTTTCCTTTTCTTCTTCTATTTTTTTGACTGCATTCAGAATGAGATAATCTTAGATTTGGAAAGGTCTCTTAGAGGTCGTAGACTCTGGCCTCTCACCCCGTGCTGCACTCCTGCTCCCTGCTATGTTTCTGACAGATGGCTAGTCAGCCTCTGCTCAATATCTCCGGAGACAACAGTCTGCTTCCCCAGGTTTATTTCCCTGCACTTCTCCTCAGCTCCATCCTTGTATTTGCTCTTTTAAGCTGTATCAAGATTGTTTTTTAAATATCATTCTCTTCCTTCTGTTCAGATCACTGCTGACCAAGTTCTCATTCCTTATAACCGCCAATCTGACCACTACAATGCCTCCTGATTGGTCCCCCAGAATCCAGCCTATCTCCTCTCCATTCTCCATAGGCTGCCAAATTTGTCTTCCTACAGCATATGTCTGACCACCACATTCCCCTGTTCAAGAAGTGCTAGTAGATCCCCATTGCCTCTATGGATAAAATATAAACTCATCTGTTTGGCAGGTAGAATCAGATCCTTCACAACCCAGTTCTAATTCATCTTTCTAGACTTATTCCATAGTATAGGGCATACTACAATCCGGCCAACTTGTCCAGCTTGTTGCTACCCATCCCTGATATCCAATCTCCCGTGTCTCTGCTTTTGCACATGTTGTTCCTCATGCCTGGAATGCCCTTCCTCCTCAGACCAGCCTTTTGGAATCCCTAGCTTCCTTCAAGGATCACCTCAAGTGCTATCTTCCATGTGAAAGCTTTTCTGATTCTCCTTTTCTTGATACTCCCCTTCTCAAAAAATTACTTTATATTTATTTCTTTTTATATTTACTCATCTGCATACATGTTGTTTCCCCTCTATTTAATGTAAATTCCTTGAGGTGAGGAACTATTTGATTTCTATCTTTGTGTCCCCTAATACACGGTGCTTGGCATGTGCTTAATAATGTTTGTTGAATTGAAATGTATTCCCTAGGCTGATTGGACAGTATCTGAGTTTGAGTTCAAGTGGAGATTTGAAAGACTTTGTCCTTTCTAGGGAGCATTGACTTCACAGCCTGATATCTATCTCCTTTTGTATCTTCTCTCTCCTTGGTGCCAGTGGGGTAGAAGTGTTTTCTGATGCCTGCTTTGATCAAAGTCCCTGAGATGTTGGAAATGTTGAAATCACCCTTTCTATGGCTGACCACAAAGAAAGGTGTTTTGGACTGAGAAAAGTAATATTTTCCCATGCCTGACAAAAACTCAAACTCACTTGAAATATATTATTTTTTTCCTAGCTCTTCACCTTTGGGTGGCGAGAAGATGTGCGTCCTGGAGAACCACTCCATACCCGAAAGTTTTGCTTTGATGCTATTTCCCACAGTAGCCCTGTCACCCTCTATGATTGTCATGGCATGAAGGGGAACCAGCAATGGGGCTATCGAAAGGTAAGTCACAATCACAAGCTCACAGAGACAGCTAGACGGTGTAGTGAACAGAGCACTGAGCCTGGAATCAGGAAGATCTGAGTTCAAATACAGCCTCAGGTACTTCCTCATTGTGGCATCCTAGGCAAATCACTTAAACTTTGTCAGCCTCAGTTGCCTTGAATGTAAGATGAGAATAATAATAGCACCTTCCTCCCAAGGTTGTTGCAAATATCAAATGCGATATTATAAAGTGCTTGGCATAGTGCCTTATTGAATAAATGCTTATTTCCTTCCTTCTTTCCTTCCTTCCTTCCTTCACTCTTGAGGTGTCCTTCAAAGGAAACTAGGAAGTCTAAGAAGCCAGGAAGGAGAGCATTCCAAGCATGGGGGACAACCAGAGAAAATGCCCAGAGTCAGGAGACAGAGAGTCTTGTTCTAGGAGCAGCAAGGAGGCTGCTGTCACTGGGTGATAAAATACATGGGGAAGGGGGTATAAGGTAAAAGAAGACTGAAAAGGTAGGGGCAGGTTATAAAGGGTTAATGTCAAACAAGATTTTATATCAGATCATGGAAGGAGCCACTGGAGTTTATTGACTGGGGCTTGGGGAGGGAGAGGGTGTGGAACATGGTCAGACCTGGCTTTAGGAAGATCACTTGGACATATGAAAGTAAGATGGACTGGAGTGAGGAGAGATCTGTGGCAAGCAGGTTATTGCAATAATCTAGGCATGAGGTTATAAGGGCTTGATCCAGGATGGTGGCCATTTCAGAAGAGAGAAGGAGATATATGTGCAAGATGTTACAAAGATAAAATCTCATAAGTCTTTGCAACAGGTTGGATATTTAGGGTGAGAGGCAAGGATGACGCCCAAGTAGTAAGCCTAGGTGACTGGGAGGATAGTAATAAGGACATTTAGAAGAGAGGAAGGCTTGGGTGAGAAGATAATGAGTTCAGTTTTTGGCATGTTAAGGTTAAGCTATCTGTAGGATACCCAGTTCAACATGTCCAGTTAGAGATACAAGTCTAGAGCCAAGACAAGTACATTTAAAAATCATCAGCCTAAAGATGATAACTGAATCTATGAGAGCTGATGAGATGAGGCTCTATGGTTAGTGGGCATGACCTGGGTGAAGGAGATTGAGAAAAAGTCAGATCAATAGGAAGAGAACTGGGAAAGAGTAGTTGTCATGAAAGCCTAGAAAGAAGAGATTATCAAGGAAAAGAGGGTGGTCAACAGTCTCCAATGCTGCAGAGTTAAAGAAGGATGAGAATTGAGAAAAGGTCATTAAATTGAGCTGTTAAAAGATCTTTAGTAACTTTGGAGAGGACACTTTTGGTGGAATGATGAAGTCAGACTGTAGAGATTTAAGAAGCTGGTGAGAGGAAGTTAAATAAGAGTGAGAGGTCCCTATTGTAGATAAGCTTCTCAAGGAGTTTGGCCACAAAGATAAGGAGAAATACTGGATTATAGTGGAGATGGATGGATTAGATGAGGATGGGAGAGACCTGGGTGTATTTGTAGGCAGTAGAGAAGCAGCCAATAGACAGGCATTGAAGATGAGTGAGAGGGTAGGATAATCTGCTGGAGGAGACGTGATGGAATGGGATCACTTCTGCATGTAGAGACATTTGCAGGAACAAGGAGAAGGGCCACCTCTTCATAAGAGATAGGATAAAAGCAGAAATGTTGGCAGAAGGTATCTGGGGAATGTGAGGTGAGGAAAGAAGGAGCTCTTGGTGGATGGCCTTAATTATTTTTTCATTTAAATACGATGCAAGGCTTTCAGTTGAAAGGGTGGAGAAAAGGATCTAGAGAGATTTGAGGAGGGACAAAAGGTTTGGAAGGGCCACTGGGGAGAGTACAACAGTGAGTTAATTAGGGAAGTATAAAAAGGATTGCCTTGTAGCAATGAGGGCCCAGTTGAGGTTGTATGACAAATTTGTAATGGACTCAGCAGAGTTTCATGATTTACTGCATGCGAGATAAAATGATTGGGTGCTTTTGTGACTAGATAAGAGTTTGGAGATAAAAGCTCATCTTGTGTATATACTGAAAGTACCTTAGGGACAAATCCAGTAGCAGACAAGACAGCAGAGATAACACGTTATCTTTTTTCTCCAACATGCCTTTGATTTCTTCCTGTAGGTCTAGATATCTTGAAAGCTTTTCATCCCATGTAGTTTGGATATTGAATATTGAATATTGTTTTTATTGCTATTATTATTATTATTGCTACCATTACATGGGTTAGCCACATTGATGCCACATTTTAATTACATCAGGTTTCATCTCATTGAAGAACATGCCTAACAGTCCCTTAATAATATCTGAATGTCATATTCAGAGATGCAATGAATCGATTTAATTCAGAAAAACATTAAACTGAATTGCTTGTAGTATGCATTAGAAATAAGTTTAAAATATATTTTACAAGAATAGAAGATAATAGAAAGGATTTTATAAAATAAGAGGGAGTAGGTTCTTAATAATTGTTTTTGTTGATGTCTCTCTGACATTCTTGTCAAACGGAAACTATATCATTCAGATACTGTGTTGCCTAGCAAACACCACCACCCAAATAGAGGGGCACATGTGTAGGAAATACATGCATCCCATGCACACACAGGGAAAGGCAACTCATTGCTTTGATGTTGCTGATGCGTTCTAAGGATGTCATCATCTCTTCTGGGCCTTCTCTCTGCCATGCATCATGTCTCTGATGCTCCAAAAATGGCATCCTTCTCCACTGCTTCCACCCAGGAATTGCATCTCTACTACTCTCCACCACACATCACATTTCCACTCCAGCTAGTCTTCAGCTATGGAGCTGTCTTTAGAGTACCCAATATTTTGTCCACCATCCATTGGGAGATGCTGTGATTAATAGAACTCTCCCCCGCAGGGAAAAGCAAGAGAATTTTCAGCCACTCCATTTACTAGGCCACAGTTAGTCTTCAGCTGAGATTCTGTCTTCAAACAAATTATGACCAGTGTAGACAGCAATATTTGAGCAGATCTGTGAAGTCAGTGATAGAGATAGTCTCTCCTGCATTGTAGACCATAACCAATTTATACCTTCTCATTGCATATGATTCTTGTCTAAGTCTTCCTATAAATGCTCCAATATTCTAGAGGCCTTTGTCTGGGCCTTTTAACATCAATGGTACCAATTAAAAGTATCTGTCTTCTCTAGGTCTCAGTCTGACACCAAGTCGCCTCCTTTTCTGATCATCCTTTTCTTTGATCGTACTCCAGCCTAGATGCAAAAATTGGATCCTTTGCAAATTGGAAGCTAGAACTTAACTGAGCAAAAAGCTTTCCTTAGGGACTGAGAAAATGAAGGTAATTTTTTAAACATACTGCAAACAGCAAATTCAAAACAAATGAAAAACAATGCTTTATTGAGTTAACAATAAAATTAAAAAGCAATAAAATTGATTTTAAAAAAGCACTTTCATTGAGTTCAAATAACACTAAAACTTTTATTAATTTAGTTTTGGACTCCCTTGAAGCATGTTTTGTTTTTTAACTTTATTATTATTCTTAAGCCTTGAATTCAGACTCTCTCTTCTTTTGGGCATATGAGACCTACCACTTTGCCCCTAGATTTTGGTCTCAATTATCCCCTTCACAGATAGGAAGTTGCTAATAGAAGACCTTCCCATTTAAAGACAGGGGAAAAATAAAAAGTTCACCTAAGGTTTGCTCCAACATTCTCTAGTTTTTTCCAAGTTGCTAAGAGAATGCTCAGGCCACATGTCTAAATAGCAGCTAGAACCAGGGCCAATTCCCTTGAGTTTCAGAATAGCTGTCCCCATCAAGGAAAAAGAGATACCTATCTAAACCTACCAGCATTGCTTATAGGGCCTCCACTTGTGCCTGACTCCTAGTCCTCCCCTGAAACAAGATCATGTTGCTTGAAGAGACCTCAAAAACCATCCAGTGCCAGCCACGCATTCTACAGAGGAGCAAACTTCACCTCAGAGAGGTGAGCAGTGAAGGTAGAGGATTTTTGCATATTAACACTGCTTTCTACTAAGATCTTACCTGGTGAATACATATGCATGCAAAAGTACCATATACTTGTGTATTCTATATACCCACCTAATAAGGCAACTGAAAAGAGATAATTAAAGAAATCCCATCCAGTCCCTTTTACTAGGAAAATTTGCTTCAGAGCATTGCAACAACAACAACAAAAAAAAAAAAATCAGGCAGGTTTTTCAGGTGAATTGCATTAGTGGTAAGTGACTGCATGTGTCAGATACATTTGCTATTTGACTTTCTGTAACCTGGGTATTTGTGAAATCAAGTGAAATTTTTGAAAATGCTAATAAACTAACTTTCCTAGTACATCAGCAAATCACCTGAGTAGCAACTGATGTTGTGACCAGGAGACCTTGTGCTGGTCTCCAGGAAAAAGACCACTTCTCATCAGTACCATTAATGTCCATTTATTTCACAAATGGCAGTGGGCCATGCCATACCATTAGGCCAAGAAAATGATATAACTTTCATGGAGGAGCTTACAGACACTTAGAAATGAATGAGACAAACAATATGTGGGCACAAAGAGTTTTCCTGGGAGTTAAAACTGTGTGCTGGGATTCACATTTAAAAATCTTTTCTAGTGCTATCCACATCTAGAGAAAGAACTATGGAGACTGAATATAGATCAAAGCATACTGTTTTCTCTTCTTTTTTGTTATTTTAGTGGGGAAAGTTTTTTAAAGTATTAAAAACAAGCATTACAAAATAGTGCAAGCATTAAAAAAATCTTTCCTTTTTTGGGTCCTTCTGGAATCTCCAAGAGTACATGAAATAGAACCAAAAGAGGTAGTTTTGCGGCAGTTCTCATCTTAAAACTTTTCTTAGACATAAGTATTGGCCTATTAGTTCACTACCCAAGGTTTACATTATTGAAATACTCACATTTAAAAGGAGTATTATTTCTATGGCAATCGGAAAGGTAGGATTATAGTAATATAGGTTTCAAACTGGAATCTTGAAGGTTGCAAAGAGATCTTGGAGGCCAATACTAACTTTCTCATTTTACACATATTTTACACATACTGAACCCTAAAGAGTTGAGATAAAATTCCAAAGGTCACATAGGCAGTATGTGGTAAAGTCAGGTTTCAAACCAAAGTTCTTTGACATAGTCATGTGTTATTAATAATAATAATATTACTAGTTAATTTTGTTAGTACATAATATTACATGATGGCATATTGATTTGATATGATTATGATGAGGAGAGTAATAATGATATTCACAAAGAAAGATCTGAAAAATTTGTAAAATATCTCAGCTTCAGCTAATTTGTTCTGGACCAATGTCAGCAAACTAGAGCCCAGGGACCCCATTCAATTTTGCATGGCCCTTGAACTAAGAATGTTAATGACACTTTTAAAGTATCTAGTTGTATTAAAAGATGTAAAAAACATTCTTTGCTCAGGACTCCAGAAGCCCTCCTGGCTGTACATTGGCAATCCCTGCTTTTGACCCGTGGTGTCAAACTTAAATAGAAACAGATCCTAACCTAAATGATCGCTGAATATTGACTTAGAATACCAGAAATTAACATTGTCTATATTGCATTGTATTTTTATTTCAACATTTCCCAGTCACACTTTAGTCTGGTTCTGTGGCACTGAGGAGTTTCACTGATTCAAGGGTGTGACACCTCCACTCTAGACTATCTAAGTTTGCCCACCTCAGGGTCCCTCTTTGGCAGGAGACAGCATGGTAAAGTAGAAAGAATACTGCCTCTGGCATCAGAGGGCCTGGGTTCAAGCCTCATCTCTAAAATTTTACAACCTACGTGACCTTGTACAAGCCAGTAGACTTCCCTAGTCCTCAATTTTCTCAGCTTTTAAGTGAGAGGTCTGGATTAGATGACCTCCAAGACCCTTCCAGCTCTTGATCTATGACTGCCTTTATTTTTTTTTTGTTTTGAACCTGATTCTTTACTTTTTAAAATTTATTTTCAATTTTCAATATTCACTTCCACAAGATTTTGAATTCCAAATTTTGTCCCCATCTCACCCCTCCTCCCACCCCAGGAGAGAGTACATTTTGATTACTCCTTCCCCCAATCTACCCTCCCTTCTATCACCACCCATTGTCTTATCCCCTTCCCCCCTACTTTCCTGTAGGATAAGATAGATTTATATACGCCATTGCCTGTATATCTTATTTCCCAGTTGCATGTAAAAAGCAATTTTTAGCATTCATTTTAGAGCTTTGAGTTCCATATTCTTTGCCTTCCTCCCTCCCCACCCACCCTCACTGAAAAAGTAAGCAATTTGATACAGGCTATACATGTGTAGTCATACAAAACACTGCCATGACAGTCATGTTGTGAAAGACTAACTCTATTTCCCTCTATTCTGTCCAGTCCTCCATTTGTTCTATTCTCTCCTTGGACCTGTCCCCCACAAAATTGTTTGCTTCTGATTACTCCTTCCCCCAATCTGTTGCCCCTTCTATTATCCTTCCTCTCTTATCCCCTTCCCGCCTGCTTTCCTGTGGGGTAAGAAAGATTTCCATACCCAATTGAGTGTGTATGTTATTCCCTCCTTAAGCCAAATCTGATGAGAGTAAAGCTCATTTATTCCCTCTCACCCCCCCCTTCCCCTCCATTGTAAAAGCTCTTTCTTACCTCTTTGAAGTGAGATGATTTACTACATTCTGCCTCTCCCTTTCTCTTTCTCCCAGTACATTCCTCTCAGCACTTAATTTCATTTTTTAGATATCATCCCTTCATATTCAGCTCACCCTGTGCCCTCTGCGTATATGTGTGTGTGTTTATGTCTGTGTATATGAATATGTATTCCCTCCAACTACACTAATAGAGAAAGGTCTCATGACTTAAAAATATCATCTTTCCATGTAGGAATGTAAACAGTTCAACTTTAATAAGTCCCTTATGGATTCTCTTTCCTGTTTACCTTTTCATGCTTCTCTTGAGTCTTATATTTGAAAGTCAAATTTTCTATTCAGCTCTACTGTTTTCATCAAAAATGTTTGAAAGTCAGGGAGGGGAGGAGGGTGGAGCCAAGATGGCGGCTGAAAAACAGGGACTTGCTTAAGCTCTCACCCAAAACCCTCCAAACACCTGTGAAAAATGGCTCTGAACAAATTCTAGAGCTATAGAACCCACAAAAAGACAGAGGAAAACAAGTCTCCAGCTCAAGACTACCTGGATGGTCACTGGGAATGGTCTATCACACAGTGCTGGGAGTGGAGCGCAACCCAGCATGGGCCATGCCAGGACAGACCAGACTGGGACTCATGCAGAGCAGGGCTTAGGGCCATGAATCACTAGCTGTGGTAGTTACCAGATGTCTTAACCCACAAGCTCCAAAGACAATGGAGCAGGTTAGTGGAAAAACTGCTGGATCTGGGTGAGAGAAGTGCTGGTCTGGCCCCAGCCCCAGGGGAGATGGAGGTGGCACAGCTGAAGAGGCGCTGTGGCAGCAGCAGCAGTAAGCTCCTGTAGCTGCTTCTGGCCTCAAGCTCACTTGGTGGGAGTGATCAAGCAGCAGATCAGAGCAGGAGTACAGGGATTGCTTTACTGGCTCAGAGGCAGTGTTCTCTTGCCTGCTTGGATCTGGGTTGCAGTCCTCGTGGGCATTTCTTGGGGGAGGAAGAATACTGGTGTGGCAGAGCTTGTGGTGACTGGAGTAGAAGTAGCTCTGAAAACAGCAGCCCAAGGCCCGTAAGGCTTGGGACAAAGTCCTCTCCACTCTTAAGGCACTCGTACCCTGACAAAAAGCTCAAGGGTCAAGTAGTTGGCTGGAAACATGAGCAGGCAGCAAAACATACAGCCAGAAGAAGTCAACAAAGTCAAAGAGCCTACAACAAAAGCTTCCAAGAAAAACGTGAACTAGTCTCAGGCCATGGAAGAGCTCAAAAAGGATTTGGAAAAGCAAGGAAGTGAAGTAGAGGAAAAATTGGGAAGAGAAACAAGAGTGATGCAAGAAAATCATGAAAAACAAGTCAATGAATTACTAAAGGAGACCCAAAAAATACTGAAGAAAACAACGCCTTAAAAAATAGACTAACTCAAATGGCAAAAGAACTCCAAAAAGCCAATGAGGGGAAGAACACCTTGAAAGGCAGAATTAGCCAAATGGAAAAGGAGGTCCAAAAGACCACTGAAGAAAATAATTCCTTAAAAATTAGGTTGGAGCAAGTGGAAGCTAGTGACTTTATGAGAAATCAAGATATTATAAAACAGAACCAAAAGAATGAAAAAATGGATGGCAATGTGAAATATCTCATTGGAAAAGCCACTGACTTGGAAAATAGATCCAGGAGAAATAATTTAAATATTATTGGACTACCTGAAAGCTATGTGATCAAAAAAAGAGCCTGAATATCATCTTTCAAGAAATTATCAAAGAAAACTGCCCTGATATTCAAGAGCCAGAGGGTAAAATAGAAATTGAAAAAATCCACCAATCACCTCATAAAAAAATCCCAAAAAGAAAACTCCTAGGAATATTGTCACCAAATTCCAGAGCTCTCAGATCAAGGAGAAAATACTGCAAGCAGCCACAAAGAAACAATTCAAGTATTATGGAAACACAATCAGAATAACACAAGATCTAGCAGCTTCTATGTTAAAGGATAGAAGGGCTTGGAATATGATATTCCAGAGGTCAAAAGAGCTAGGATTAAAACCAAGAATCACCTACCCAGCAAAACTGAGTATCATGCTCCAAGGCAAAATATGGATTTTCAATGAAATAGAGGACTTTCAAGTTTTCTTGATGAATAGACCAGAGTTGAATAGAAAATTTGACTTTCAAATACAAGAATCAAGAGAAGCATGAAAAGGTAAACAAGAAAGAGAAATCATAAGGGACTTACTAAAGTTGAACCATTTTGTTTACCTTCCTACATGGAAAGATGATATTTGTAAGTCATGAGATCTTTCTCAGTATTATGGTAGTTGAAGGGAATATACATATATATAGACAGGGGGCACAGAGTGAGTTGAATATGAATGGATGATATCTAAAAAAATAAAATAAAATGAAGGGGTGAGAGAGAAATATATTGGGAGAAGGAGAAAGGGAGAGATCAGTGGCAAGAAAAAGCAGTTCTATTGGAAGGAAAGAGGGGCAGGATGAGTGAATCTTGCTCTCATCAGATTTGACTTAAGAACGGAATAACATACACACTCAATTGGGTACCTTACCCACAGGAAAGTTGGGGGGGAAGGGGATAAGAGAGGGGGTATGATAGAAGGGAGGGAAGATTGGATGAGGAGGTAATCAAAAGCAAACACTTTAGAAAAGGGAAGATTCAAGGGAGAAAAGTGAATAAAGGGGGACAGGATAGGATGGAGGGAGATATAGTTAGTCTTTCACAACATGACTATTACGGAAGTATTTTACATAATGATACATGTGTGGCCTATGTTGAATTGCTTGCCCTCTCAAGAAGGGTGGGTGGGGAGGGAAGAAGAGAGAGAATTTGGAACTCAAAATGCTAAAAACAGATGCTCAAAAAAAAGTTGTTTTTACATGCAACTGGGAAATAAGATATACAGGCAATGGAGTATAGAAATCTATCTTGCCCTACAAGAAAGTAAGGGGAAAGGGAATGGGAAGGGAATGGGGTGACAAAAGGGAGGGCAGTTTGGGGAAAGGGGCAATCAGAATATATGCCATCTTGGAGTGGGGGGGAGATAGAAATGGGGAGAAAATTTGTAACTCCAAATCTTGTGGAAATCAATGATGAAAACTAAAAATATTAAATAAATAATAAAAATATGGGGAAAAGAGTGTTTGAAAGTCCTCTATTTCATTGAAATTCCATATTTTGCCCTGAGGTATTATACTCAGTTTTGCTGGGTAGGGGATTCTCGGTTTTAATCAATTCTTGGTTTTACGTACATATTCCAAGCCCTCCAATCCATTAAGGTAGAAGCTGCTAAATCTGGTATTATCCTGATTGTGTTTCCACAATATTTGAATTGTTTCTTTCTGGCTGCTTGTAATATTTTCTCTTTGACTTTGGAACTCTGGAATTTGGTTAAAATAGTCCTAGGAGTTTTCCTTTTGGGATCACTTTCAGGAGGTGATTAGCATATTCTTTCCATTTCTATTTTACTTTCTAAATCTAGAATATCAGGGTAGTTTTCCTTGATAATTTCTTGAAAGATGATATCTAGGCTCTTTTTTTGATCATGGCTTTCAGGTAGTCCAATAATTTTTAAATTATCTCTCCTGGATCTATTTTTCAGGTCAGTTGTTTTTCCAGTGAGATATTTCACATTATCTTCTTTTTTTCATTCTTTTGGTTTGTTTTATAATTTCTTGATTTCTCATAAAGCCATTGGCTTCCATTTTCTCCATTCTAATTTTTAAGGAATTATTTTCTTCAGTGAGCTTTTGGACCTCCTTTTCCATTTGGTCAATTCTGCTTTTTAAGGCATTCTTCTCCTCATTGGCTTTATGGACCTCTTTTGCCATTTGGGTATTTTTAAAGGTGTTATTTTCATCATCATTTTTGGGGTCTCCTTTAGTAAGCTTTTGACTAATTTTTCATGATTTTCTTGCATCACTCTCATTTTCCAATTTTTCCTCTATTTCTCTCACTTGATTTTCAAAATCCTTTTTGAGCTCTTTTATGGCCTGAGACCATTTCATATTTTTCTTGGAAGCTTTGGATGTAGGAACTTTGACTTTATTGTCTTCCTCTAGTTGTATGCTGTGATCTTCCTCATCACCAAGAATGTAAGAAAATACCTTTTCACTCAGAAAGTAATCTTCTATAGTCTGATATTTTTCCCCCTGTTTGCTCATTTTCCCAGCCAATTACTTGACTTTTGAGCTCTTTGTTAAGTGGAGGGTATACTGCCCCAAGCTTCAAGGGATCTTGTGTATCTGTTTTCAGAGACATTTCTAGGGACCTATACATTTTCAGTTCTTCCAAGTGGTATGATCAAAGGAGACGTGTTTACTCCTCTCCTGGCCTGTGCTCTGGTCTGTGGGCAACCACAAGCACTCTTTTCTGCCTTGGAACTGTGAAGAGTTCTCCACTGACACCACAAGCTCTGCCACATCAGCACTCTTCTTTGCCCCAGGACTGTCACCCAGGACTGCGGCCCAGATCAGCTGTTCGATTCCCCCACCATTTGTAGGCCGAGAGCTCTGGACATAGCCGCTGCTGAGGCAGTGGCTGTCACTGCCCTGGGGCTGGGGCCAGACCATGCTCCTCTCTCAGCCAGGTAAGAGAACTCTCCCACTAATCTTCAAAGCTGTCTTTGGCATTCGTGGGTTGAGAAATCTAGAAACTGCCACGGCTACCAGTGATTCAGTGCCCTGAGGCCTGCTCCAACCCTATCTGTGCCCACGTGGCCTGTGTGGACTGCACTTGGCTCCCAGCTCAGTGCAATAGACCCTTCCTGTTGGCCCTCCACATTGTCTTGGAAATCTGTTTCAATCCATCATTTTGTGGCTTCTGCTGCTCTAGAATTTGTTTAGAGTCAATTTTCACAGGTACATTGAGGGATTTGGGGGAGAGTTCAAGCAGGCCTGCTTTTACTCTGCCCTCCTGGCTCAAACCCCCATTTCCTTTATTTTGAGGGGAGACAGCATGGATTCGGAGTTGAATGCTTATCTGCCACTTAGTAGCTATGTAACCTTGGGCAAGTCACCTAACCTTAGACAAAGCCTCATTTTCCTCATCTGTAAAATGAACAGGCAGAACAAGATAACCACTAAGGTCTCTCTCATCTCTAAATCTATGATCTTAAGAATAATAGAAAGCCACTAAACTTGAAAAAACGGAATTTACCAACAGGGACTTTTTATGATGAAAAAACTTCAGTCAGTCACCATCTCTCTTCTTCGTTGCTTAATTGACTCATAGGTTCAGGAACAGAAAAGTTAGTCACTGAAAAAGATTAGGAATCTTTTTTTCATGACCCTTTCAGATAACCTTTACCTATGCATTCTGAGCTCCCTAGAGATAATGGGAATCCTAGAACTAGGGCTTGGAGTCCACAGAATTGGATTTCCCTTGGATACCAAAAAAGCCTGGAACGCAAGGCTCCATGGGAGAGAGAAAGGACACCACAGATGCCTGCTGGAAAGACCATCCATGGAAGACACTGGGGACAGGAAGGACTGCCCAGAAAGAGTTTACCTTATCTATGGCCGTGCAGAGGGTTCGGGAGAAGGAACAAATCATCCAATAGCTTCCTAACCAATCGCTCATCTCAATTGCTTCTGTGCTATTGAAGACGTTGTAAGAGTTGTCAGTACCCCCTGAATTTTCATGATCTCAGACAAAACTCCAGTTTCCCTGCCCTAGTTAGAGATCTGATTAAACCATTGAGCCAGAGTCAAGATGTTTCATCATTTTTGCCAATTTCCATTTATAAGTTTCCTTTAATGACACAGCACACACAGGGAGGTGGTCATTCTAATATTTAAAATACCCCTGTGTCCCCAGAGGCCTATTGCAAAGATGTAGCCACAAAGATCAAGGAGGAAAAGGTTAGAATGATGTTTGATATTATTAAATGGCTTTCCAGGATTACTTCCCTAGGAAGATCTCAAAAATAACATCAAACCAGAAGAGTTGATAAGATCTTAAATGTCGGAGTGATTTGGCAGCAACATAACAGTCAAAGTGGAGTAGATAGAATATTTGGCATTTCCCCATATCTGACTTTTTAACCTCTGAAAATGTTTTTCCTAGTGATCATGGTGACTTCTCAGTCACATAAAGTCTCTGAAGAGACTCTCACTGGCCTGCTGAAAACACTAGCAACCATAAAGATGCCAGGGACATATCGCCACATTACCATTGCTTTAAATCTTTCTTATTTAGTATTGATTGAGCACCAAGAATGAGTAAAGCATGCTATGAAGAAGACACTATAATTCAATTACCTTTTATTGAACACCCAAAGGGGCCGTGGCTCTGCACCACAAACTTACTGTCTAGTTTGAATGTAAACAAACAGTTAAAAATGGATGGATGCTCCAATTATGTGGAGATACAACATGATAAATGCATGTGTGACAGAGTGCATCAGTCAAGATGGACATAGATATGGAACTAAGGTTTCCTCTCATCTCATCTGAGAAGAAATGATTCCTGTCTCAGACTTTTAGTAAGAGCTATATATTTGTAGAGGCATGGTGGGTAGTGAGCAGTCCAATAGCAAAAACACTGGGCTTATAATCAGGGTTCAAGCCCTGTTTCTGACACATGCTAGCCATGGGACTATCTACAAGTTCATTATCCTCTCAGGGTAGTGCCCTGTCCCCCCAAACCCCCTGCCCCATTCTGGCCCCAGGTTAACTTATTTAGACTGTAAGTAATAAATGAGTTCTTGAAAATCATTAGAGGAGGAAATTACCAAGGGACAAAATGATCCACAGGTGCCTGTTTTTGTATAGCCTGTGAGCTGAGAATTATTTTTTTTTACATTTTAAGGCTTTATTGTATTTTAAAATGTAAAAGAAAAAAATTAGCCCCCAGGCAATTTGGCCCTTGGGTCACAGTTATAGTTGGCCAAGCCCTGCTCTACACCAATGAAATCATAGGTCAGGACCTAAAAAAGAAGGGTGGGAAATTACATAATGTTTTATGAAGTACATAAGAAAAGCATTACAGAGAGCTGGCATGACTGGACTACCTCATTTTCTAATCAAACATGCTACCAACAATTTGTTTTGCATGAGTTGGAGTTAGTCTACCAGATTACCATTTTACCCACTACACTTAACAGCCATTCATGCTGAATTAAGTTGCTATCCCTCCAAGGTATTTTTTACCCCTTACTTAAAGAAAAAGCCTTTCTGAATTCCATGCTTAGACAAATAAAAAAGGCTCTAAGAATCACAGCAAAGAGGGTTATAGATTTATATCTACCTCCTATACCCATACTACTTGTGTGACATTAGGCAAGTCACTTAACCTCATTGGGCCTCAGTTTCCATATCTGTTAAATGAGGGTCTGGGTTAGATTTAAATGCTTATGATCAGGTGATCTAGAGCTCTAAGGGAGCTTAGAGATCAGGGAGCCCAACCCTCTTATTTTACAGGTGAGTAGTAGACTACTCAAGGGAGGTTAAATGATTTACATAATGTCCCGAAGGAAGCAAGTAGAAGTCTAGGTTCCAGGCCATTTTCTTTGCATGTCCTCTCACCTCGAAACCCTTGTCATTGCCTCTCTGTTCTCCATGAGAGTCTGAGGTCCATCTAGGGAACTATATTATAAAGCCTTGGTGCTAGTGAAAGACCCGGGGGCCACCTTGAGACCTGTAGCCATGGGATACATGTGGAATGTCAAAACAGAGACACTTGATTCCCTGATCCTTCCTGCAAGCCTTGCTATCTGACCAGGGGCAGAGCACTTCACCTGTGTTAATCTAAGTTTCTTTACCTTAAAAACAAGACTAATTCTAGATAGCCGTAGTATTTACTTCACATGGCTATTATGAAAATAAAATGAAATAATCTCACCGTTTCTTCCCATTCTTCCCCCCAGAACCATGGGCTATTCCCCTGGGAATACAGGCTCTGATAAGTGAGCAATTGCCTTGTATCACCTGGAACCAGGACTCCACACAACTTCCCCGACGTCTAACATCTTCCCCCACCTCCTTTTTCAGCTCCCCACTACTACAGTGTCTTCTCCAATTAGAATATAAGTCCTTGAGGACAGATGTCTTGCTTATTTATATAAGATGTCCATACCACTCAACACAGTGCCTGGCACTTAGTAAGTGTTTAACAAAAGCTCTACATGCGTCTAAGGCATGTTTGCAAACCTTAAAGCATCATGAAAATGACAGTCGCTAGGCCGAGGTTTGCCCAAATCAATCAGGAACAGAGGGTTCCAACCCAGGGTCTCTCCCTCCAAACCACTACACAATGCTACCCTGTACATACTTCTCTCCCTTGGCCGATTGATCTCATTCCCTTATCCTACTGTGTAATGAGAAGGGGCCACTACTGCCCCTGTTTAGCCTCAGCAGGCTAAATGGAATTCCACATATTATAGAACTATCTTTTCTGTTTTATTAGACACTTTTCTCTCTCCTGCACTACACAAGGCAGTCAAACTTTCTTGTTCTTCACACCTGTCATTCTGTCTTCCATCTTGTGCCTTTGCCAAAACTGGGCTTTAACAAAGGACAGCAGAGATGAGCATTTTAGCCTGTCCCATTTGGCATGGAAAACTTTACATTGGCAAAATATCCCCTCTGTTTGGCATTTAAAACGATCTGGTTTCAATCTAGATTTCCAACCTTATTGTCCATTATTTTCCTTCATGCACTCTTCAGTCGCCCCTCCAAACTGGCCTTGCTATTCCTCACACTTGGCATGTCATCACCACGGTGTTACTTGGGTTATGCAATGTACTCCTGCCTCACCAATACATCTTAGAAACCTTACTTTCCTTCAAAATTCAGCTCAAACACCTGCTCCTACATGAAGTCCTTCCTGATTCCTTCAGCAGCTAATGCCTCCTTCCACAAATTATCTTGTGTTAATCTTGAAAATATTTCATATCAACTTACACGTGTCTATGTGGTCTCCCCAACAGATCCATTAAAGGTAAGGACTGTTTCGATAACATCTTTGTATTCTTAGTACCTAGCACAAGGTAGGTGTCCAGTAAATGTTTGATGGCTGACTGGTTAAAACAAGAGAAGTTCTTGAGTCTCATGGCTATCTAGCTGCTTTTTTCCCACAGGGGCCCTGGGCAATGACTTGCCCAAGGTCACATAGGTAGGTAGCAAGCTTTCATCTTCTCACATTCTATATGTGGCATAAGCATTTTAAAAATTCATTTTTCTGTGTATCCACAAACTTTAAATCAGAAGTACTAGGTAGAGATTTTGGTCTTTTCACTGTTAATGGTGAGATAACCAGACTGTTATTTAGGCAAGGGACCTGAGTAAAAAGATGAGATACAAACTTAATTCACTGTGACTGAGTGTGACTGTCCTTGATTACCAGGTCCGTACAGAGGAGTGAGTTCCAGGATTCACTGGCTCATACCATTTGGAACTGAATTCTGAGCATTGAGTATAAAAATAATTTCAAAGTCTTAGTCATATGTATAATAATTTCAAAGTCATCCAAGTCATATGTATCAAACACATAACCCACAACATTCTTGAGTCTGGCTTGAACTGGATCAAAGTATGTCTGATTTTATCTGATTTTAATGTATTGATGTATTTTTAAAAAAGAAGCAGCATATAAACAGGTGGTTTTTCTAAGTCGATCAGTGACCATCAGGGATTTAGTGGCCCACATTTCTACTTGAGTTTGACACCATGTTCTTGGTTATAGAGATGAGGATACAGAGCCAGAAAGGACTTGCCCAAAGTCACATGGGTAGCAAGTGGAAGGATTAAAACCAAATTACCTGACTCCAAATATAGACTGAAGCAGGTGTTCAACCACTATTGTTTCTAGTTACCCAGGAGTCAAAATACTATGCCGACCTGCTCTGGAATAGTTGGACTCATATTTCCAGGCCAACGGTCTGGACATGTAGAACAGTGTGGGGATAAAGGCATGGCTACCAATATGTACATTATAGAATTATGGATTAGGCCACAATCACCAAGTTAGTAATGGATTCATTCACCTATTTGGCTGCTTCATTTTTTAAAAATTAAATTTATTTTTTCAGTTCTATATTTTCTCCCTCTCACCCTCCCTCCTTCCCTACCCATTGAGGAGACAAGAAAAACAAATCCCATTATAAATATATATAGTAAAACAAACAAATTCCCTCATTAGCCATATAAAAAAGAAAAGAAACAAAATAAAAAGATGCTTCAATCTGAATTCTGAATCTATCACTTCTCTGTTTGGAATTATGTTCAGACATTGTATTGATTGGAGTTCCAGTTTTTCAAAATTGTTTATCTTTATGATATTGTGGTTGTTATATATATTGTTCTGGTTCTGTTCACTTCATTTTGCATCAATTCACAGAAATCTTCCCAGGTTTTTCTGAAGCCATCCCCTTCATCATTTCTTATAGTATGTACTATTCCATCAACTTCATATACCATAATTTGTTCAGCCACTCGCAATCTGATGAGCATCCCCTCAGTTTCCAATTCTTTGCCAACATAAAATGAACTACTGTAAACATTTTTCTACATATGAATCTTTTTCTTCTTTCCTTGATCTCTTTGTTGTATAGACCAAGTAGTAGTATTACTGAGTTAACACAGCTTCACAGCTTTGGAGGCATAGTTCCAAATCGCTTTCCAGAAGAGCTAGACCAGTTTATAGCTCCACCAACATGGCATTAAAGTAGCTTTTTTCCCCCAGTCTCCCCAATATTTGTCTTTTTCCTCTTTTGTCGACTTTGCCAATCTTCTGGATGTTGAATTTCTCTAATTATTAGTGGTTTAGAGCATGGTTTTTGTTTGGCTGTTGATAACTTGGATTTTTCCTCTGAAAACTGACTATTCATATCCTTTGTCCATTTGTCAACTGAAATGGCTCTTATTCTGGTACATTTGAATCAATTCCCTATATATCTTAGAAATTAGACTTTTATCACTGAAACTTGCTGCAAGGATTTTTCCCAATTTCCTGCTTCTCCTAATTTTAGCTGCCTTGGTCTTGGTTGTGCAAAAAATTTTAATTTTATATAATCCAAATTATCAATTTTACCTCCTGTGATCCTCTCTCTCATTTGTTTGATAATGAATTTTTCCCTGATCCATAGATCTGACAGGTAATTTCTTCTGTACTCCTCCAATTTCCTTTTGAAGTCACCATTGATGCCTAAATCATGTGCTAATTAGGAATTTATCTTATTATGTGTAGTGTGAAATGTTGGTCTATACCTAATTTCTGCCAGCCAACATTGTGGTTCTCCCCACGGTTTTGTCAAATAGTGAATTCCTGCCTCAACAACTAGGATCTTTAGTTTTATCAAACACTAGATGCACTCATCTGCTTCTGGAGATTGTGTGTCTAATACGGTTTTTACCAATCAACCTGTTTCTTATCCACTACCAAATTGTTTTGATGATTATGGTTTTGTAGTATAGTTTGAGAAATGGTACTTCTAAGCCTCCTTCCTTTGAACAATTTTTTATTAACTCTCTTGATATTCTTGACTTTTTGTTCCTCCAGATGATTTTTATTTTTTATAGCTCTATAAAGTAATCCTTTGGTAATTTGATTGGTATGGCACTTAATAAGTAAATTAACTTGGCTTGACCTATCCATGAGCAATTAATATTTCTCCATTTACTTAAATCTATCTTCATTTGTGTGAAGAGAATTTTGTAATTGTTCTCCTATACTTCCTGTATGTGTGTCTTGGCAGATATTTTATGATGCCTGCAGTTATTCAAGGCAGAACTTCTCTTTCTATCTGTTCCTGCTGCATTTTTGTTACTAATATATAGAAATGCTAATGATTTTATCCTGAAATTTTGCTGACTTCATTAATGTTTTCAATTAGTTTTTTTAGTTGATTCTCTGAGTTCTCTAAGTAAATCATCATCCGATTTGCAAAAAGTGATAGATTTGTGTCCTCTTTGCCCATGCTCATTCCTCCAATTTCATTTTTCTTGTCATGTCTATAGCTAGCATATCTCATACAACATTAAATAGTAATGGTGATAATTGACATCCTTGCTTTACCTCTGCTCTTATTGAACATTTGCTAGCTTATCTTCACTATAGAAAATGCAGGCTCTTGATATTAGACATTACTTATCATTTTAAACTATGCTTTCTAATGGTGTTGTATTTTGTCAAAAGTTTTCTTTATATCTATTCAAATAATCATTTTTATTTTTCTCACTAATATGCTCCATTCAGTTTCTAGTCTTTCTGACATCATGCATTCTGATATAAATCAAGCCTGGTCATTGTTTATGATCTTTGTGATATATTGCTATAATCTATTTGCTAATATTTAAAAATGTAGCAGCAATATTCATTAGGGCTATTGCTCTATAGTTTTCCTCCTCTGTTTTAATTCTCCTTGGTTTAGGTATCAAGACTATATTTGTGTCATAGGTGGAATTTGGCAGAACTTCTTCTTTACCTATTTTTCCCCAAAAGTTGATGTAGCATTGGAATCAGTTGTTCTTTAAATGTTTGGTAGACTTTGCTTTTAAGTCTAGGCCTGGGTTTGTTTGGTGGGGAGGTATTGCAAAGAATGTAAGTTCACTTGATGGCTTGTTCAATTTTTCTAAGATATATCTATTCATCTCAGCAATTTATAGCTTTGTAAATCTTCATCTATCTCATTTAGATTGTCAGTTACTCACATATAGTTGGGCAAAATACTTTCTAATGATTGCTCTTATTTCTTCTTCAATAGTTGTAAACTTATGGGTTTTTTTTTCATTTTTATACTACTAATTTGGTTTTCTTTTTTTTCCACCAAGTTAGTTAATGGCTTCTCTTACCAAGATTTTTTTTCCTGCTTTCAGTTTTGTTAATCAGGATTTCTATTTTGATGTTTAGTTGAGGTGTTTTAATTTGTTGTTTATCCTAGGTTTTGTTTTGTTTTGTTTTAGTAACATGCCCAATTTGTTTAACTTCTTTTCGACTCTGGTAAAAGTATATAGAGATAAATTTTCCTCTATGTACTAAAGTTTTAGCTGTGCCATCCCAAATTTTGGTATCTTTTGTCTTGTCGTTATCCTTTTTTTGAGATTTTTTATTTTTAGTTTACAACACTTGGTTCTACATAATTTTGAGTTCCAGATTTTCTTCCCCTCCTTCCCCCCTCCCTCCCCAAGACGGCATGGAATCCAATATATCTTCTATGTATAACTTCGCATTGAACTTATTTACACACTAGTCAAGTTGTGAAGAAGAATTATGACCAATGGAATGAATCATGAGAAAGAGGAAACAGAACCAAAAAAAAATAAAAACTCCCAAAACAAAAAAAAAAATCGAAAGAGAAAAAAGATTAAAAAAGGTGAGCATAAAGTGTGCCTCAATCTGCATTCAGACTCCACAGTTCTTTCTCTGAGTGTAGATAGCATTCTCCATCATGAGGCCTTTGGAGTTGTCTTTGCACATTGTGTTGCTGAGAAGAGCGAAGTCTGTCAGGGTTGGTCCTCACGGAATCCATACATCTGTGGTTGTGTACAATGTTCTCCTGGCTCTGCTCCGCTCACTCAGCATTATGTCGTGTAGGTTTTTCCAGGTTGTTATGAAGTCCGTATCATCCCCATTTCTTATGGCACAATAGTATTCCATTACCTTCATATACCACAGTTTGTTCAGCCATTCCCCAATTGATGGGCATCCCCTTGATTTCCAATTCTTAGCTACTACACAAAGAGCTGCTATAAATATTTTTGTACATATGGGTCCTTTTCTGACTTGTGTGACCTCTTTGGGATACAACCCTAGGAGTGGTATTGCTGGATCAAAGGGTATGAATATTTTTATAGCCCTTTGGGCATAGTTCCAAATTGCTCTCCACAATGGCTGGATCAGTTTGTAACTCCACCAGCAATGTAACAAAATTCCAATTTTCCCACATCCTTTCCAGCATTTATCATTTTCCTGTTTTGTCATTTTAGCCAATCTGACAGGAGAGAGGTGGTACCTAAGAGTTGTTTTGATTTGCATTTCTCTAATCAATAGTGATTTCGAGCATTTTTTCATATGCCTATAGATATCTTTAATTTCTTCCTCTGAAAACTGTCTGTTCATATCCTTTGACCATTTCTCAGTTGGGGAATGACTTGTATTCCTATAAATTTGGCTCAGTTCCCTGTATATTTTAGATATGAGGGCTTTATCAGAGACACTGTTTGTAAAGATTTTCTCCCAATTTTCTGCTTCGCTCCTAATCTTTGTTGCATTGGCTTTTTTTATACAAAAACATTTCAATTCAACATAATCAGAATTATCCATTTTGCATTTTGTAATGCTCTCTGTCTCTTGTTGTGTCATGAATTCTTTTCTTTTCCATAAATCTGATAGGTAAACTATTCCTTGCTCTCCCAAATTGCTTATAGTATCATCCTTTATTCCTAAATCATGAACCCATTTTGACTTTATTTTGGTATATGGTGTAAGATATTGGTCTATGCCCAGTTTCTGCCCTACCATTTTCCAACTTTCCCAGCATTTTTTGTGAAATAGTGAATTATTAGCCCAGAAGCTGGCCTCTTTGGGTTTATCAGAGTAGATTGCTATAGTTGTTGATTTCTCCATCTTCTGTACCTATCCTATTCCCCTGATCCACAACTCTGTTTCTTAGCCAGTACCAGGCAGTTTTGATGACTGTTACTTTATAGTAAAGTTTAATATCTGGTATGGCTAGGCCACCTTCCCTAGCATTTCTTTTCATTATTACCCTAGATATTCTAGACCTCTTGTTCTTCCAGATGAATTTTGTTATTATTTTATCCAGCTCTGTAAAATAATTTTTTGGTAGTTCGATTGGTATGGCACTGAATACATAGATTAATTTAGGTAAAATTGTCATTTTTATTATATTAGCTTGGCCTAACCATGAGCAACTGATATTTTTCCATTTATTTAGATCTGACTTTATTTGTGTGAAAAGTGCTTCATAATTATGTTCATATAGGCCCTGGGTTTGTCTTTGCAGATAGACTCCCAAATATTTTATAGTGTGTACAGTAACTTTGAATGGAATTCTCTTTCTATCTCTTGCTGTTGGGCTTTGTTAGTAATGTATAGGAATGCCAAGAATTTATGTGGGTTTATTTTAAATCCTGCAACTTTGCTAAAGTTATTTATTATTTCAATTATTAGTTTTTTACTTGATTCTCTAGGATTCTCTAAGTAAATCATCATATCATCTGCTAGTTTCTTCTTTGCCTATTCTAATTTTTTTAATTTCTTTTTCTTCTCTTATTGCTACAGCTAATGTTTCTAGTACCAAATTGAATAGTAGGGGTGATAATGGACATCCTCGTTTCACCCCAGATCTTATTGGGAATGCATCTAGCTTATCCCCATTCCAAATAATGCTTGTTGATGGTTTTAGGTAGATGCTATTTATAATTTTAAGGAAGGCTCCATTTATTCCTATGTTTTCTAGTGTTTTTAATAGGAATGGGTGTTGTATTTTGTCAAAGGCTTTTTCTGCATCTACTGAGATGATCACATTGTTTCTGCTAGTTTTGTTGTTGATATGATCAATTATGCTGATAGTTTCCTAATATTGAACCAGCCTTGCATTCCTGGAATAAATCCTTCCTGGTCATAGTGTACTATTCGCATGATAAGTTGCTGCAATCTTTTTGCTAATGTTTTATTTAAAATTTTTGCATCAATATTCATTAGGGAAATTGGTCTATAATTTTCTTTCTCTGTTTTGACTCTTCCTGGTTTGGGTATTAGTACCATATTTGTGTCATAAAAAGAATTTGGTAGGACTCCTTCTTCACCTGTTTTCCCAAATAGTCTGCAAAGTATTGGAATTAGTTGTTCTTTAAATGTTTGATAGAATTCACATGTAAAACCATCTGGCCCTGGAGATTTTTTCCTAGGGAGTTCGTTGATGGCCTGCTCAATTTCTTTTTCTGATATGGGGTCATTAAGAAATTTCACTTCCTTCTCTGTTAGCTTGGGCAGTTTATGTTTTTGTAGATATTCATCCATATCTCTAAGGTTGTCAAATTTATGGGCATAAAGTTGGGCAAAATAATTCCTAATTATTGTTTTGATTTCCTCTTCATTAGAGGTGACCTCACCCTTTTCATTTTTGACACTGGTAATTTGATTTTCTTCTTTCTTTTTTTTAATCAAATTGACCAAAGGTTTATCAATTTTATTGTTTTTTTCATAAAACCAGCTCTTTGTTTTATTTATTAATTCAATAGCTTTCTTGGTTTCAATTTTAATCTCTCCTTTGATTTTCAATATTTCTAATTTGGTATTTAATTGGGGATTTTCAATTTGTTCTTTTTCTAGCTTTTTCAGTTGCATGCCCAATTCATGGTTCTCCTTTTTCTCTATTTTGTTCATGCAAGGATTTAGAGATATATAACTTCCCCTAAGAACTGCTTTTGCTGCATCCCATAAGTTTTGGTATGTTGTCTCATTATTGTCATTCTCTTGAATGAAGTTATTAATTGTTTCTCCGATTTGTCCTTTGGCCCACTCATTCTTTAAAATTAGGTTATTTGGTTCCCAATTAATTTTAGCTTATTTTTCCATGGTTCTTTATTACAAATAATTTCTATTGCATCATGATCTGAAAAGCATGCTTTGACTACTTCTGCCTTTATGCACTCGATTGTGAGGTCTTTATGCCCTACTATATAGTCAATTTTTGAGTATGTGCCATGTACCACTGAGAAAAAAGTATATTCCTTTTTACCCCATTCATTGTCCATTCATTTTTCTCCAGAGGTCTATTATACCTGCCTTTTCTGAAATTCTGTTCACCTCCTTAACTTCTTCCTTATCTATTTTGAGGTTAGATTTATCAAGTTCAGAGAGGGGGAGGTTGAGGTCTCCCATTATTATAGTTTTGCTGTCTATTTCTTCCTGTAACTCCCTTAACCTCTCCTCTAAGAATTTGCATGGCATACCACTTGGTGCATATATGTTAAACAATGATATTGCTTCATTGTTTATGGTGCCTTTTAGCAGCATGTAGTGTCCTTCCTTATCTCTTTTAATTAAATCTATCTTTACTTTTGCTTTGTCTGAGATTAGGATTGCTACACTTGCTTTTTTTTTTTTTACTTTAGCTGAAGCGCAAAATATTTTACTCTAGCCTTTTACCTTTACCCTGTGCGTATCCCCCTGGTTCAGATGTGTTTCTTGTAAACAGCATATTGTAGGATGATGGTTTTTAATCCATTCTGCTGTCTGCTTCTCTTTTATGGGAGAGTTCATCCCATTCACATTCACAGTTATGATTTCTATCTGTGTCTTTTTCTCCATCCTATTTCCCCCTGTTTATGCTTTTATTTCTCCCTTTCCCCTTCCACTCCTCAACAGAGTTTTGCTTTTGACTGCTGCCTTCCTCAGTTTACCCTCCCTCTTTATTCCCCTCCCTTATCTTACTGTTTTCCACTTGCTACTTCTTCCCTCCCTTCTGTGTTGTCATTATCCTTAATGAAATTATTGATTATTTCTATGATTTTTTCCTTTCACTCATACATTCTTTAGGATTAGGTTATTTAGTTTCCAATTAATTTTTAGTCTTTGACACATTAGTCAAAGGTCCTTTATTAAATGTAATTTTTATTGGAAAAATACATTTAATATTTCTGTTTTTCTACTTTTATGAAGTTTTATGCCCTAATATAGGGTCAAGTTTTGTGAAAATGCCATGCACAGCTGATGAATATAAATATATTCATTCCTGTTCACATTCAGCATTCTCCAGATCTCTATCATATCTAACTTTTCTAAGATTCTTTTGAGGTCTTTCATTCTGCTCAATTTATTTTTTATTAGATTGATCTGGGTCTGAGAGAGGTAAATTGAGGCCCCTCATTATTACAGTTTTACTGCCTATTTCTTTCTGTAACTCACTTAACTTTTCCTATAAGAATTTAGACACTATGTCATTTTAGATGCAGGTATATTTAGTATTGACATTGGCATCTATGATACTTTTCCATGCAGTTTCTCTGATTCTCTTTTCATTAAGTTTCTTTCTGCTATTTTGCCTAAGATCATGACTGCTACTCCTGCCTTTTTTTTAATTCAGCTGAAGTATAATTTATTCTGCTCCAGCCCTTTATTTAACTCTGTGGATTTTTCAGTCTCAAGTGTGTTTCCTTTAAGCAAACAACATATTGAATCCATTCTGCTATCATCTTCCTTTTCATAGGTGAATTCATCTCGTTCACATTCCATTATAATTATTAATTGTGTATTTTCCTCCATCCTATTCACTTATACTTCTCTTTCTCTTTTTCATCATCCCATTTTGAAGTTAATTCCTTTCCCTGTTGGGTAAAACGTATTTCTGTGCCCAACTGTGTATGTGTATATTCTTCTCTCCTTTGGCTAGTTCAGATAAGAATGAGAGTCAAGTATTGTATTCTCTTCATACTACCCATCCTTCTTGTATACTTGCACATATTTGCGAGAGAATTTTCCTCATTCTTCTTTACCCTTACTCTCAGGGCATTCCTCTTCCATACCCTGTCCATTCTTCTTTTAAGATTATTAAAACATGACAAAATCACTCCCAGGCCCACTGTCTAATTAGATTTCCTCTTTGCCCCCTAATGATAATAGAGTTCTAAGGGACTAAATATGTTATCTTCCCGTATAAGAAAGTAAACAGTTAACTTTGTTCAGTCTTTTATTATTGCTTATTCATATTTACCTTTTTAGCCATCTCTTGATTTCTATCCCCTTTGGTCTTTTCATTAGGAAAATTTGGAAAGTGTTCTATTTTTTTAAAAAATCCATTTTGTCTCTTATAGTATCATACTCAGTTTTGCTGGGTAAATTATCTTTGGTTATAAGCTTAGATCCTTTGCTTCCTGGAACATCATTCTAAGTTCTCTGCAACCTTAACTGTGGTGGCTGTTAAATCTTGTGTGATCATGATTGTAACCCCTCAGTACTTGAACTCTTTTTTCTGGCTGCTTGCAGTATTTTGTCCTAGGAGCTCTGAATTTTGGATATAATCCCAGGAGTTTCCATTTTAGGGTTTTTTTAGGCTGTGACCAGTAGAAACTTCAATTTCTAATTTTCCCTCTGGTTCTAAGACACATCATCAGTTTTATTTGATGATTTCTAGAAATATTATGTCTAGGATCATTTTTTGTTTGAGGCTTTTGGGTGTCCCATTGATTTTTAAATTCTCTCTCCTCTGTTTTCCAGGTTACTTGTTTTTCCTATGAGACACTCTTAATTTCCTTCTCTTTCAGTCTGTTGAGTTTGTTTTATTATTTCTTGATATCTTATAAAGTCATTAGCTTTTTTATTTGGTCAAATCAAATTTTATGTAGTTAATGCCTTCATTAAGGTTTTGTATCTTGCTTTCCAAGATATTCTGTTTCCATATCTTTCTTCCCTAGCTCTCACTTTGTCCCCCATTTTCTCCTCTACTTCTCTCATTTCCTTTTTTTAAATCATTTTTAACTCTTGCTTTAACTCTCCTAGGAATTCTTCATGGACTCATTTCCAAGCTGCATTTTTCTTTGAGGCTTTGTGTCTTGAACTCCACTGACACCATAATAGTTCTTTATGGTGAGATTCCTTTTTTGTTTGCTCAGTCCTCTAGCCCATTCTTTGACTTTGGTGGGCATCTGTATGCTTCTGATCTGCTTTCAGTGCTTCCCCAAGTGCAAATTCTTGACCCAGTTTTGGATCTATCAGATTATCCCTATTTGGGAGTTCAAAGCAACTGAAATGCAGGGCCCTCTTTGGTCTGGGCCTCCTGCCCTGATTATTACACTGTAGTTTTCCACACTGGGCTGGAGGCTTGAACTGAGTACCTACTCTGCTCCTAAGATAAGTTTCACAGCTAGGACCCACACTTGGTACTGCTCCTCTCCACCCTGGATCTGTAACTAGGACTAAAAATAGTGGGCAAGAGAGCTGCCCAATGGTGCCCATTACTGTGCTAGTTTAAGGGAACTTCTGAGTTCTCTTTCTGCTCCAGTCTTGGCCCCTTTCAGTCCTTTGAATGGTTAACAGATCTTTGTCTCCCAAAGCCACTGTAGGATAGAAGAAAAAATACCTCACTGTGACTTTTTCTTGGCTTTGTTAATCAGAATTCAGTCTGGTGTATTTTTATTATGTGAAAGAGATGTAGTTGGGAGCTAGGCTTTAGTGCTTTCTTTGACTCTGCCACCTTGACTCCACCCTCTAGCTGCCTCATTTAAATGTGCATTCTGTAAGATCATAGAATTAGAGCTGGAAGTGTGCTTAGAGGTAACCTGGTCCAACTCTCTCATTTTATGGCTAAGGAAATTGATCTGGCTCTGTAGAAGGGCTTATCGTTTTAGAAATATAGTACCTGGGAATGCCACAGAAAAGACCACACAAATAGTACTCTAGGCTTGTACTCTTGACTCAAGGGGCCTCTGCTTTGAATGTTACTATCCAAGCCACATCTGTCCCTCCATAGTCTGATTGACTGGCACCTGGAGTCAAGGTTAAGTGTTTTATGAATCCTTATGTGATTTATAAGGGGAAAGAGGTAGTCCTGCCCAAATATCTAAGGCTTTTGGATTCTCTATTCCCAGAACTCTAGCTTAGTCACCTGGAAGACAGTTTGGCTAGAGGGGAAAGGGGAGTAGGATAAAATTATTTTGCTATTTCAGAAGAAAAAGTCAGTTTAATATGTTGCCTTTTGAACAGTGGGTTCATATAGACTCCCAGAGGACTGATCACAGATCAACTTACTTTAAGGCATAAAAATCATGTCTCCCTTTGTTATGAGATAGCAAACTTGTCAGAGTTCCCAGAAGCCTATACCAAAAGGGGAAATAGAAAACTATATCCCATCTCATCGGTGACAGGCATCACCATCATGACAAATGTGTGTAAGACATGGAGGAGAGAAGACTGGCATATAAGCAGGGGCCTATTCAAAGGACAATTACTTGATCCCCTGATTTAATCCCACAAGGGTACAGCCTGAAGTCAAGACATTTGGTAATCAAAAGAATCAGCTGAGTAGAAACATAAAGACTGTAGTTTTGCAAACCTCAAGGTCAGAAGTGAAAAAATGTCTGCCTTGGTGAAGGCTAATGATGCCTGTCCTTGGTCATTGCCCCAGGGACTCAGCTACGTGCTCAAATGATGATGAAGAGCTGATTTTGTAAAGAGGGCTGCCGTCATCCGTCTTCCCACTTATTCAACGTGCCTGGCGATCTTTAATTTGACATGTTGTCATTTGTTTTTATCACTCTCTCTCTCTCTTTGGGTAGAATCTCTGTAGAATCAGAGAGTGTTGGAATTGTAATAAAGCCTAGAGATCATCCACTTCAACCCCATTATTTTATAGCAGAGGAAACTGAAGCCTGAACTTGTATATTTATTATTATCTTTACTAAATGTCCCTGGGAAAGGGCAGGAGGTAGATGAGAACTCAGAAATGTAATGTAATAATACTATTTTCTAGTGTTCGAATAGTGCTGCAAGGTTTGCAAAGTGAGGCAGGTACTCTTATGAGCCCCTTTTTATAGATGGGAAAACAGTGAGATAGGTTATGTGACTTGCCCAAGATCACACAGCTATTGGATATCTGAGGTAGGATTCAAACCCATGTATTCCTGACTCCTGGATAAGCATTCTATCCCCTGTGCCATGTAGGTGCCTCAATGTAGCTTTCTCTCATTCTCATTTTATTTTCAGTGTTTATTGGAAGTTGTGCTAATAAGACTCCCTTAAAGAGGTACAGAATGAGTAGGGGAAGGAACCATAAATGTTAAATTGTCATTAATCTTTCTTGGTCTAACAGGCTAAATTATTAGGACCCTAATAACTGAGAAAAGGGCTGAACTTGAAGTCTCATACAACACTTGGCTCTGCTTCTAACCACTTGTGGGACCTTGGCTAAGTCACTGGGCTTCTCTTTAGTGTGTATAGGCCCAACAGCAGTATAGTTGGGTCAAAAGGTATGCCCTGTTTTCTGTATTGCTTTCTAAAATGGTTATACCCATTCAGTGGTGCACCAATATGTCTGTCTTCCCATAGCCTCTCCAGCATTTACCATTTTACCATATTTGCCAAACTGGTAAGTGGTAGAACCTCAGAATTGCTTTATTTTGCATTTCTCCAATTATTAGTGATTTGGAGCTTTTAAATATATATATATATATATATATATATATATATATATATATATATATACACATACATATATATATATATATATATATATATATACACACATACATATACATATATGTGGTCTCCAATTATTAGTGATTTGGAGCCTGGATGTCTTCTCTCAAGAACTGCCTGTTCGTCTTAGACCACTTATCATTTGGGGAATGGCTCTTATTCTTATAAATTTAAGATCTTAGAAATGAGGCCTTTATCAGAGATGCTTGTTGCAAAAACTTCTAAGGTCCCTTCCAATTCAAAATCATAGAAGATACCTCATATATCATATGGCTCAAGTTGTAGAGAAAAGAAAATCACATTGGAACTCCAGTCTGGATCAGAAGGAAAAAACAGGTACATGGAACCACTATCCAAGGACTTACCTGACTATGCTGAAGAGATCGATGATCTCATAGAAGAGGACTTGTAATGTGGATAGAGGCCACATTCTTTTTCTCCTTCTTTAAATTGCCCCATTTTCTTCTCTTCCCTCTGATGGCAAATGGCATTCTCCACTATTACCCCAGTTCCTTTGTACCGTGTAGGAGAAGGGGAAAAGGTAGAGAAAAATCAGAAAATCTTGGTCGGACCAGAATTATGTATTAGGAGCTTTGCATCCAAAAGCGAGACAACTCAGGAAATCCCTTGCTCCATTTGTATTTTAGATAGAATAGGGAGAAACATATGTCTCTGTATTTCACAAAACTCTTCACATTTAGCCTAGCTGTGGAACCCAAGGAAAGGCAGTTGTTATGGTAATTAAGGTGGGACTTTTTTTTACTGTCTTTTCTTTTGGAACACTGAGGTAATCAAGTACTTTTGATGAGTTTTGCTTTTCAAATGTAATGGCAAGTAAAGTGGACTTTTTATTGTCTTTGTTTTGGAGTGCTTCTCAGCACTAAGGAATCTTTTATTGAATTGGGAGTCTTTGATGACCTGCTTAAGGCCTAGTTCTACCCTCTGACCCTGAGCAAACAGTCACAGGGGTTTGAGTCTCATGGTTGTGTCGCCCTTTAACCCTGAAGAAGTGGTTAGCGTTTTGCCTTTGGGAGCACACTCACTGAAAGAGTGTTGGTGAGGAGACTCTGGGTAGATGTTGAAAGAGCCCTCCCCACCCCCCACCCATAGCCCCTGGCTTTGAAAACCCAGATGTTGGCACTTTTCTCTCTGGTAACTATGCATATATTGCTATGATCAGACGAAAGTCTGTTTGTTGCTATGTTTGTATTTTCTGTTTGTAATTTCTGTTTGTATTTGCTCTGAAGTTCAGGGTGCTGACTTTTTCCCCTGAATTAAGTGAATGATATATGTATGTTTAATTAAAGTGAGATTGTATAGCCCTTAAAGTTGCTTTCCTGTAGAAAAGCAGATCAAAGATCCTGTGCTAGCAGCCCTCCTGTGTGCTGGTGCTATTGGTCTTTCACCCCCACAACAGCTGCTAGAAACATTATTGTTACAGTAGTCTTTTCCCCTCCCTTAAACTCCTGTTGGTTCTTCATTTCCTTCATACACTGAGCGTATAAAAGTCTAGAGGATGAGGTAGTATCAAATGTTGACAAACAGATTCTTGAAAATGGAGAGCCACCTGGAAATATTTGCACAGAGTACCTGAAAAGTTCTCCATCATCCCAGGGGAGGCAGGGCAGGGTCGTGTTCCATGGTCAAAGGAAAATAGCCAATATTGCTAACACACACACACACACACATGCACACACACACACACACACACATGCACACACACACACACACACACACATGCACACACACACACATGCACACACAGGCACACACAGGCACACACATGCACACACACACACACACACACACATGCACACACAGGCACACACACAGCTCCACATAGTGAAAGAAAATAGGCCTTGCAAAGTAGGGGGAAAAAGCATTGCACTAAAGTGTCCAAAAGTCCTGGAATCTCCTCTCTGGGCCTCAGTTTCTTCTCTTGTAAAAGGGGGGTAATAATACTGTAGGGCAGAGGTGTCAAACACAGGAGCCTGTGGCCAGCATGCAACTCAAACCAGATTATAATGCAATTGAGTAATTTAAACAAAACTAAAACACAATCAAATGTAGGTGATGTAAATGTGTGGTTTTCTAAGTCACTATGCAGCCTGCAGGGATCCTCACCTGTAGTTTAGTGGGTCCCATTTCTATAAGAGTTTGACACCACTGCTCTAGGGTTAGGCTTGAGCAAAGCACTTTGTACCTTATAATAAGCCAATCTTGTGGCAAAGTGGATAGAGCACTAGACCTGAATTCAAATGTGACCTCAGACACTAGCCGTGTGACCTTGGACAAGTCACTTAATCTCAGTTTCCTAAACTGTAAAATAGAGCTTTTACTAGCAGCCACTCCCAGGGTTGTTGTGAAGAACAAATGAGATAATCTCTGTAAAGTACTTGGCATAGAACCTGACACATAGGTAAGGCACTTAATAAACGTTTGTTTCCTTTCTTCTTGTACAGTGCTAAAGAAACATAAACTATTTATTTTTAAATATCCCATATTTAAAGTTAATCACTAGTTTGGGTTTTCATTATACCAGCATTTTTTTCAGTACAAGTATGGTGGTTTTATTTTTTGGCCCAGGCCTATAATTTGTTAGGTCTTGGGAGCCTCTAAAACTGAAGTCTCACTGGATTGTTGTTGTTTGTCCTTTGTTTTCAAAGAGGACCAATGACATCAGGAGAATGATGTCTTGACTTGCAAGTGAATTGGATTTGAGTGAGGCATCACTCCTCCAGAGTCATCGGGGTCCAGGGGCAAGACATAGGATGATTGGCAATATCCCCAGATGCAGTGGGAGACTTTTCCTTTCTAAGCCAGGTCTTTCCCAGGTTTGTCTGAGGCAACACCCAATGGAAGCAAAAGATGGCCTAGTTTGCCTTCACAAAAGAATCGATCTGGGAGGGGAAGACCTTCACTGGATGCAGATCTTCCATAACTTAGGGAGCTGCCCAGAGTCACACAGCCAATATATGTCATAAGGGGTACTTGAAACCTTGTCTTCCTGACTGAAAAGCCAGCCCTCTCTTCACTCCGCCACATACTGCCTCACTAGCTCTGGTACCACAGAAAAGTTCTATTTCTGCCAGGTCTCTAACAGCTGACATTTACATCTAGGATTTTAAGACTTAGAATAAACTTTATGATCTTATTTAATCAAGATGAAGTCTTTTCCTTTCAATACCAACTTCCTTTTCCCTATTTACACAATAAAATTTTAAAAAGAAAACAATTAGAGCCAACTCAAGATAATAGATTTACTACCTAATTAGACTTTCACTCAAGGAGATTACATCTGTCTGATCTGTCCTTATCTCAGAATTCACCTTCCAAGTAGAACTACTAAACCTTCAACTTCAAAGCCTCAGTGTGTATTAAAAAGCCTGTTGTATTTTGTCAGGGAAATAAATGGTGTATCGTCTCACTATCTGAGTGTGGATTAACTATGGAACCTTCCTTCTGACTCCCAGGAGTGGAGACAGAATGGTAGCGAGGGTGCTAGATTTGGAGTCCCAGGACCAGAATGCAAATCTCAGCTCTGCCACTTAATCTCTGGGCCTCTTTTTTCCCATAACCTCTAGAGTTCCGTATCAATGATCCTTCTGAGAGGTTACAAACAATGACACAGTGCCCTGAAAGGAAACCCTTTTAAAAATCCAGGCTTTGAGCTTTGTGGTTTGTCTCTTATTTTAACACTAGTCATATCCTGAAAACTAAGATACACAAAGGAAACAAAATCTGTCCAATTGTATTCTCTAATCCTGCTTGATGAAAGATTCCCAGAATATGTCCTCAGTACCTGTCGTTACTTACTTCAGTGTTTTGTTTTGTTTTTTCTGTTCTCTCTAGGACAAAACTTTATTCCATCCGGTGAGTAACAGCTGCATTGATTGCAATCCATCAGAGAAAAAGATTTTCATGAACAGATGTGACCCTCTCTCTGAGACTCAGCAGTGGATTTTTGAACACATTAACATGACTATTTTAGAAAAAGTGAACAGCAACATCAGCTCGTAGAAAGAAAGGGGGACAAAGAAGACAATGACATGTAGATTGCAAATGAAATTTGGCCAGCGGCATCTGGGTCGAAGGAGTCAGGAATTAAATTTCCTAGATCCAGGAAGCCTGTTTAAAGGATTAAGGAGATGCCATGGCAGAGCCTAGTTAGCTGCCACCGTGGACTTCCTGCATCTGAACGACTTGGCTGAGAACCTCACCAGCTGCTTCAGAGAACTGCAGACTGGCATTTCCCTTGCTGGTCAAGGGCAAACTTTATTAAGGACTTTTCAAAACAACTTGTGAGTTAATAAAGTGAAACAAAATCCTAGCATTTCTCAGGTCAAATCCTGCAGTAGTGAGTAGCTATGAATGGATGCTATTAATTGGGGGAGGGATGGGGGAGGGAGGGGGAAAAAACTGAGTGCATGACCGCTATGGAAAACCTGAAGCTATCACAGGTTTAGAACTAGCCCCACTTCAGGGATCATAGGCTATCCCCACAAGTGGACAGACTATACTTTTGGTGCCATTCTCTTAATAAAAATGGGTTAAGCAGGTTTAACCCTTAGACTGCTGCAGCTGACTTTAGAGTACTTCTATCTGTCAATAAAATGGCTTTGGGGAGGGGAGAGGGGGGAGGGTCTAAAGACTTAGAATTTGGACCTTTTTCATGGCCATGCTTTCCGGAGCTATCATTCCATTGCTGTGCATACTCCATCTACCCAACACAACTTAAAACTCCCCTATAACTGAATGGAAGGTGAATAGTAGGGTGGCTATAGCCAAAAAATTGGTCATCGTGAAGCTAACCTCTTCTAAGCTTAGCTAGACTAACTGGTCCTGGTATAACAGACGTGCAATCCATATAGTACTCATTGCTGAAGTAATGAAATTAATTTTAGAGTTCCCTAGGATCTTAGATCTGAAGTTGGAAGGAACCTCAGAGGCCATCTAGGCTAACCCCCTCGTTTCATTTTACTTTATCTCACCCAGGCTGAAAGTACATAGGCCCAACCCCAACACTGGTAGGGAAGCTTTAACCTGCTCTGTTTTGGGAGCCTGGCAGCCCTCTACTACCAGGGGCCCACCATACTGGTGCCAGACTTAATGTAGATACCTAATTGGCTTTGGGCTTACCGCAGCTAAAAACTCCCCAACTCAACTCAAGCCTCAGCCTCCTAAGCATTAAGTAATGGAGGCATGTGATAGCCCACCTGGACCACTTATTTTACAACTGAGGAAATGAAATCCATTCTCTTCTAATTTTTTTTAACCTGGAATTTTTTTAACAGCTGGAATCTGTCATGAAGTTATATACCATTTAACTCAGCTAACTTTCAAATTCATCATGTAGTACAGGGCTAGTGAGAAATATGTCATAGGAGAAGCAAAACAATATGGCACTTTGGAAAAGGATTTCCTCAGGAAGTCTATATTTACCTTTCCATTCTCTTTAGAGACTTGAATCGTTTGATTCTTATTTAATCATAACATTTACTAAGGCAGGAAATGCAGTAAGATTGATATGGTATAATTTCTTTAGTATCCATGAGGAGATGCTTAAACTGGAATACGGCCTAGCTCCTAGTCATGAACTGAAACCACTGAGTTCCCAGCAGTTCAGTTTGCACAATACTAGGAGCTTAGGAGAAGAGTTACTTTGTTTGTTACCTTCAGGACTACGTTGTGGAAATTTCTGTTAACGACAGAGTTCTGTCACCACCTTCTGCTAATGGCGTAGTATTTCAAAGGTGAGGTCATTTTTGTTGGCACTAGGGAAAAACAAACATTAAAGTACCTTTTCAAGTGACAGAATTGTACAAGTGGGGAATTTCTCAGTCTCTCTAGGCAGATGGGAAGACTGTTTCCCTTCTACCTTTTTTCCTTTCTTTTCCAGGGGCCTCCGTTTTTCAGCTCTCACACAATTTAATATATCATGCTGGATCCTGAATCAGAGAATTTGGGAGGTTACAAGTTATCATAGGGATTCTTTAGACAAATTCCCATCCATTTTACAGATTGTAAAACTGAGGTTGAAGATTCATATAATCACAGATTTATAACTGGAAGGGATATTAGAGGTTCTCTCGTTCAATCTTCTCATTTTACAAATGAATAAAATGAGCCCCAAAAAAGCTACATGTCTTGCTCAAGGACACACAGGTCAGTAAGGGGTAGAACCAGAAGTCAAACCTGGTTCTTTTGACTCAAATCCAGTATACTAAGGTCACAGTTAATGACAGAATCTGGACTAGAATCCTAGCTTTTCAATTGATAATCAGTCCTATGCTGCTTCCTTTATGCACCATGACCTCACCATAACCTCATATTCTCTCTCTCTCTCTCTCTCTCTCTCTCTCTCTGTGTGTGTGTGTGTGTGTGTGTATATACACATACACATATAGCTATATCTATCTATATGTATCTATCTATAGATATATATAGATATATATACATTGTCATAGATTTAGAACTCAGCTAATTCAACCTCTTCATTTTACAGAAAAGGAAACTGAAGTCCTAAGAGGATAATTGATTTGACCAAGGTCATAATACAGTATGCATCAGAGTTGAGATTTGAAACCAGATCTGAGTCTGGAAGCAGTACTTTTCCTACCATAGCGGTTTTTTCTCTCTCTCTCTCTCTCTCTCTCTCTCTCTCTCTCTCTCTCTCTCTCTCTCTCTCTCTCTCTCCCTCTCTCCCTCTCTCCCTCTCTCCCTCTCTCCCTCTCTCCCTCTCTCTCTCTCTCTCTCTCTCCCTCTCTCCCTCTCTCCCTCTCTCCCTCTCTCCCTCTCTCCCTCTCTCTCTCCCTCTCTCTCTCTCTCTCTCTCTCTCTCTCCCTCCTTCCCTCCCTCCCTCTCTCCTTTCTCCTCCTCTCCCCCTCTCCCTCTGTCTCTCACTAGGCAAGACCCATGTGAAAACTTGCCCTCATGTTCTGATTACATTTTCACACAGCATCAGCATTCACTTTTGGAAAGTTTAATTAATGCACAAAACAGCTCATATATTTGGAAGATTTCCTCCAACTCTGACAGCTAACTACAATGTCCAGTTAAACTGTCCTGCCTAAGAATGAGGGCTGATTCATTTAGTTTTCTTTACTGAATTTTCAAGTACACTCGTGAAGAGCTTTTCTTCTTAAACTGACAGTCACCAAGAGATTTTGTGTAGGTCAAGAGATCTTGAATCATTCAAGATGCATAGCTGAGAAAATCAATAGTGGGAAATTAACCTGTGTGTTGAACAATTCCAGAGAGTGAGTGAAGATTTATCACAGAGTGTTCAAAGAGCAATTTGGCTGTAGAATTAGATGAGCTCCATAAAAATTCACATTATGTCATTAAATCGTTGGGTACTATTTATTCTGAGGCTGAAGGGTCCTCCCTAGGTTCTAATACCATGGAAGATTCAGGTTTGAAATGACCCTTTTAGATATTTCCATGTCAAACTTGCCACCACTTATGGGTCACTCTCCTCTGAAAAAGTAGGTATGTTTGGGATTCACAAAGATGGATTGGCGCCTCCAGTCTTAGAGAAAGCCATTCCTCTGCTGAAGAGATAGTGTAACAACTAGACCAAATGAAGGTTACCTATGATTAAGGGGATTCTGAACCTGGAGAAAACAGTCATGAAACAGGAAAGCCACTCTTAATAATGTCAAGCTGCCAAATCAGACTTACCAAGCAAATAGGTAGCATTCAGGTGGGGGAAAATAATATGAAGGGTGAAAAAAAGAATGTTGAAAAGAAGGGTGAAGAAGAGCCAGAGTAACAATGAGGTCTATACAACCATAAGTGGGAGAATCTGCACTCACTGAACATCTACTACTATTGTTACTGAAAATAGTGAGCCTGTATTTTGGAGTAAAAGGAGATAGCCAAATGTAGAATGTTGTCAGTGTCAGGAACTCCTGACATGAAAACTCCTTCTGTCACTGAATATCTGCAACTCAGCTATAGAGTACAGTCTTAATGAGTTGATTGGAGACATTGAGAGGTTGTAACTTGCCAAGGGTCATAAATTTGAACCCAGGTCTTCCTGACTTTAACGCTCTATCCATTATACTGTCCTGCCTCTCAGTTAACCTAAATACTTCATTTATATTTTTTTGATGAAAGAATCTAAAGGGTTGTCTGGAAAGGGTTTTCTTTCTAAAAATAATATAATTTAAAATTAGGAGAATAAGGCACTAAGTTATCCTATCACCAGAATGAAAAATAAAAAACTGAGAAGAAAAAAATATCAATTTAGAGTTAATATTTTTAAAGGAGTTACTATATTGTAAATTATCATCTGCTGATAAAGTAATGGTAAATTATAATTTTGCCCAGGGAGGTAGAAAAGAATGCTGATTTTTAAAAATTAAATCTTGTTATATACATCCATAATGGAATCTGAGCTGGATAGGCAGAGGGAAAAATTGAAATGATCTTTTAAAAAATATTTATTTGTCAGATGGCATGAATACCAGAATCAAAAGCTATCTGGCTTCACTGGCCTCTGCTATGTAATTGATAAGAATAATCTGAATATATGTATATGTATATATATATATGTATATACATATACACATATATTCACTTTCATATCTAGCCATTAATCTGAGGTCTCAGTGGGGAATGTAAAGCTTGGGGTTGCTAACATAGATACCTAACCTTCATTGGACTTGGGTCTTTAAACAATGAAGAAATTGCTTATGATTCAAACCCAGCTAACAGCCTGGAAATGAATTTCTATTCATGCCATGCTTAAAAAATTGATAATAGTTAGCCCAACTCCAATACCTGACACAACTTCTTTAGGCTGGCACTGAGTCATTCTAAGAGCCTTGGGATGTGAACCAAACTGGGTAATAAACAGCCATTTTCACCTTGCTTTAGGTGATGGAAGAAACTCTCTAGGAGTATGACTGACTATAATCAAATGGGCAGTTATATTTCAAAATTTTACCAACAATAACAAGAGGAAATGAAGGAAAGCCTCAGAGGTAACAAAGTAAAGTGGGAAAAACACTGGATTCCAAATCGAAAGACCTAGGATTAAATCCCACCTCCACCATTAATACACTGTGTACCTATAATTCAAAAATCACTTAATCTCTTTGGGCCGTAGATTCATCACCTACAAAATGAAGGGGTTGAATCAGATGGCCTTTGGAGTTCCAACCAGCTCCAATTCTATAATCCTATGATAGATGTGACAGAGCTATGTACAGGAGAAAACATGTATATCAAGAGGAGAAAACACAGAACAACACAGAGCAATTTGGGGTAAGAAGAAGGCCAGATTTCACAATGAGGAAATTCTCTCTATCAATACAAATCTGTACCTGTCCTGCAACCAAAGCTTTAACACTTTGCCTGGGGCATTAAGAGTTAAGTGACTTGCCTGGGTTCACTGAGCCAGGAGGCAGTCAAAGGCAAATCTTGAACATCTTCCTGAGCTGCCTCTTTCTCATAGGGCATACTTTCCAGTTCCAGAAGGTGTATTTGTGCTGTTCTATAATATTTCTATTCCAGGCCATGATAGCAGAGGAACATTTAAACAAAATTAAATGGTACAGATATGCTGTGCCTCACAGTTAGAACTTTGGTGACACAACCAGGACTTTGATCCAAGCTGCCAAAATTTAGAGGGGAGAAATGATAGCATTTTCAGTCCTTCTACTGAGGAACGGGGAAACAACTGAGCTTAGCAACTAGTTAGTATCAGTTAGCATGGGAAGTAGCCACAATCCAGATGATGTCCTCTCTAGCACAGGACTACCCTGCTACCCACCCTCACCCCCAGAGATTCCCCCAACCAGCGTCTTGTCACATCTCAGAGTTACCACCACCTCTCCATAACTTGACTTATGGCACATTTTGTACCCTAGGATTAAAAATTGTTAGTTCTAGATCTGGTAAACCTCTTGTTTCTCTGAGATAGATAGATGACAGATAGATCTATATGTGTGTTACAGGCTTTTACACTATGATCTTTTCTTTAGGATAAGCATTGCCTCTGATCCCAATGACTGCTTGGCTACAGTAGTAACAATTAAGGCTATCCTAACAGTCTGACCCAGAGAACACGGATCCATCTTCAGGAGCCCATTATGGTGAAGTCATAAGCTTCTTACCTTGGCAGGGACATCATCCTGTAATGTCTCTGAGCATCCCTCTGCATACATGTAAGAAAAGATCTTGGATTTATGGCTATAGGCACACAGGCATAGAGTTATTTGTGACTTAGCTTGCTAGTCTCAAGGTTGGCCTTTGTTCAGAGAATTCCCTCCCCCCTCCCACATTGCTAGATGCCAGACAGCCACTGTTATTTCCCAACCATCCAGAGATATGCCATGTTGTTTGACACTGAGCGTCCATCAAATAATTCTTTCCTCCTGCCTTGAAAATTGCTCCCCTTCAGCTCCCCATACAAAGGCTGTCTATGCATCCTGCTGAGATCTGTTCTCTACACATGTCCAGCCCAGCAGAGGGGCACTGCTTGAGGCTCAGAGGCCTGGTTCCATTCTGGGGCTTCATTGTTGTTGACTATCCAGCCACTTACTCTAGCCTATGAGCCCATCTGCCTCCTACCTTGTTTGCCCCCTACTGTCCCTGCCTCTAGAGAAAAGCAAAATCTTTCTGACTTGTGCTCAACAAGATATCAGGTCCAGCCCCTTCCCTCCCAATAGCCAAACTAAGCCCAAACTAAGCAAAAATGACTGGTTAGCTAGCTGGTAACTATGTCTGATTATTATTGTCTTAGAGATCTTAGGTCCCTTTCAGTTCTAAATCCATCTTGGTGATGCTAAGATCTCTACAAATTCCCTTTTCTGGTATTTAAAAAAATTAAAATCCTTCTTGTCCAGGATGCTTTTTATAAATGTCTGAATTAAATCTCTTTTACTACATTAAGTCAATTTCTTCTAGTTCAGTTTTTCTCATAATAGCTCTTATTTGAAAAGAACAAAAGTGAGTGGATTAAATTTTGGAAGGAAATTCAACCTAAAGAAGAAAAAAAATTTGGAAGGAAATTCAACCTAGAGAAGCAAAGAGAAAGAGACATGATAATTGATAATTAGAGGTGGTCTTCTTGGACCTAGAGGGCAGAACCAGGAACAATGGAAGTTGTCAAAAGGCAGGTTTCATCAGGGAAGGTTATAATTGTCCCAAAGTGGAACTGGTTGGCAAAGGAGATGGAGAGCTCCCTATAATTGGAGATGGTCAAGGAGAGGTTGGATGATCACTTTGGGGGAACGTTCTAGAAGGAACTCATTCCTTCAACATGCTTTTAAGGGCAAACTATACCAGTCACCATGCCAGGCACTGGGGATACAATGACAAAGGCAAAACAATTCCTCCCCTCAAGGAGTTTACATTCTATCGGCATCCCAGATTAGATATGGTTCATACCAAATGGAGTCTAAGGTCCCTTCCAGTTCTGAGATTCTATGAAGGTTTTATGACATAAGGTTCAGGGGAGACAAAGCAAATAACTAGTTTTCTAGTTTTTCCATTTTTTTAGCAAAGCTATATTCATTAATAGATTAAATTTGTAAAAGGCTCCGAAATTTTCAAAACATTTCTACATCTAATACTTTTGATCTCCCATATGAGATAGGTAGGTGAACGGTCATTATTTATATTTGACAGACAAAGAAGTTGAGGAACAGGTATGGCAAGTGATAAACAGCAAGTCAGAGAGCAAGTGACAGAACCAGAATTAGACTTAATTCTATCTCCAAGACCTCTCCCTTTAGCCAATACCATGATTTGAACCATATTCACAGTACATAGATGGCATGTGAGTGACTGCTAAGGCACCTTATATCTACAATTAAGAAAAATAGGTTCTGACCCCACATCAGCCACTCACTAGCTATGTAACCTTGAGTAATCGATCTCTTGGGGCCATAGTTTTCTGATCTATAAATTAAGAAGATTGAATTAGATGATCACTAAATTACCTCCCAGCTCTAAAATTTTGTGACTCAGTTACTCTGAAATATTGTGTGTGTTTGTGTGTGTGTGTGTGTGTGTGTGTGTGTATGTGTGTGTGTGTGTGTGTGTGTGTGTGTGTGTGTGTGTGTGTTAGTAAGGGGATAGAGACTAGACCTAGGATTTTTTTAGTATAGAGAACTTCAGGGAACCTCCCCTATTAAAGCCCATTGGCACCTTCTTTTCAATCAGTCTTAGAGAGTTACCCAGAGTACTTCATGGTTAAATAACTTGGCCAGGGTCACAGAGGTGAGATTTAAACCCAAGTCCTTCTGGCTTCAAAGTTAGCTCTCTATCTATACCATGGGGGCATATTAATAAACACCTGTTTAATCACATCCACTTTTCAAAGCACACTCCATAGAACAACATGACCTTCACACTACCGTTTCTCCTATCCTTGTGCCCTCCAGACATTGAATACTGCATATTCATAGCCATTTCATTCTCATACAATACTCTCAACTGCACTGAGAAATGTTAGCCAGTTACTATGAATGTTTTAGAAGAGAATGGGACCCAAAGGGGTGAAAAACAAAAAGCCACCTGAAGCAGGATTGGAACAAGTCAGCCAGAGAGCTAGGGCTGGGAATAATGCAAGGTGGGCAGGCAACTCCCCAAACCAGACCAGGCTAACTGTCTTTAAGAAACAAAACAATTAATTTCTGGTAGCAAATAACTGACAGATAGCAAACGTATTCTCCAAAAGACAGAAAAAATGATCTCAGAAGATACAGATATGATTGATATTCCTCTAGCACTCCATCATGTGGATCTTGTTAACATGGGTCCTTCCTACAATGATACTCATAGTGCCCAGGCTGTGTTGCTGTTGGCCATGTCCTTCCATAGTTTCACTACAGAGGGTCCACCCTATATTTTAGGAATATTCTTTGTGTTTTCTTGACATTGGGTGAAGCCAATCAAGTACAAGAACTATCTATTAGTTATCCCTTTCTCCTGCAACACAAGTAGCCCATCTTTTCTTCTGGTAATACATTTCTCCAACAACATCTTTCCCACCACTCCCCATGGAGGTACAATCCTCATGGATAACGTGTTGAAGTGTCCTCCTGCCCACCATTTGCCTCTACATTTCTCTTTGGGTGATCCTCAACTTTATTTTTTCAGAGACTATAGTATTTCATGATTTTCAGCCATCCAAATCCACGCAAGAATGACATTTTTTTTTGGTCTGGGTCTTTTATTCTTTGTTTTGTTGTTTGTATGTTTTAAAGCCTGGATTTATGTTTAAGGGAAAAGCCCTTGTGCTTAAAAGAGCCTTGTCATTTCCCAAAGGCAGTGTAGCCCACTCTCCTGCCTTGTTCAATTCCAGGCTCTGATCATTGTCCACTTCCACTGTCCATCTTGGCAGCTGAATATCTCTACTGCTTTACAGTGATTACATTGTAATCCCTGGGATTTACAAAACTTTCTCATCATAGAAAAGGACTGCACAGAATACTGAAAATTTTTCCCTTCACTCCCCAAATCTATTTTTTAAAGAAAGACAGTAATATACAGTACAATGAGACACTGAGTCAAGAAAACTGGATAAAAGCCCTACCTGTGCTTCTAACTAGTTATGTGACTTGGGGAAAGTCACCTCATTTCTTTGGGTGTCAGATTCTTCATCTCTAAAATGAAAGGGTTAGAGGTGATAATGCCTGATAACCTTACCAGTTTTGTGATTCTGAAGTCTATTCTAAAGTCCATGTTTCAATTTACTTAAAGTAGTTCAGCTCCTCTGAGAGGGGGAAAAGTCTTCTTAATCTTCCTTAGTCTCCATTTTCCCATCTACAAAATGAGGGGGGTGGAATAGGTAGCCTCTGAGGTCCCACCCAGTTCTGGATCTATAATCCTATCAAAGTCTTCCTAAATAATCCCCACGCACCCACACCCACTTCTCTACTATGATTTTTATTATTAGCACTAAGCATACCTGAGAGAATCTTTGCGTATGATTGTTGATATGTGTTCTTCATTTCCTTTCTGTATATGAGAACCAGCTACTGGGATTTATGATGTTGCCCCCAGGCACTGGGCGATATAGGAACAATCACATAACACAGTGGCAGCAACATGTGATCAGAATCTGGGGAATTTACCAGATGCACATTATTTTGCTTGAGGGCCCAAATCTATATCCAGATGAGTGCAACACTTACAAGAGGACCAAATACTATCCCCAGGGCAGCTATTTCTTGTTAAAACTTGCAAGAACCAAAAGAACAGAGATCCTATTCTATCCTATTCTTCCAGAAAGAGGAAATGAGGGGGTTTGGGGATAGAGAAGCTGAAAAGGAGAGGGAGGGAAAGAGGAGAGGAAAAGGGAATATCTGCAGTTGAATTTCCTTAAGAGAATATTGTTTTTTTCAAAAATCCTGGAGGCAGCATCAGGAAGGTATCAGAGTGACTAAGAAGTCAAAGAAATAATCCCATTATAGAAATGCTAGCATGTGAAGAAAGAAGTTGCTTTTTGTAGTCATCTATCCCCTACTCAATAGATGGTCAGGGCTCTTGTACATGTGCACCCAAGTGCACACGTGTATACACACACACACACACACACACACACACACGGCCTTCAGTGAGAAGGCAAGGATGCATGAAGATGACAGTTGGAATACCTATAAAGTCTACCTTGCAGAACTCCCTGAAAATATTAAAAATAAAACTGTCTTTGGGGCTATTCATAAAGAGGGAAGAAGAGAGAGCAAAATTTTCTCAGAGTAGAAAGAGTATATACGTTTTAAATTCTTTCATTGCAAAAGCCAGGAGCTGCTTGACATAGCCTGGGACATTCCACGGGCATCATTTGGTTGTAAAGAGAAAACAAAAATTAAACTATTTATGGTTTCAAATTGCAGAGAAAAAATCCTGATGGCAAGAATACATGACAAGCTATGAGTAAAAGCTGCAGTGGCAGCTTCTGAAGATGCTGATGAAATCTGTCATCCATAAAGAAAGGCAGCTGCTAGATGGACTAGATGTCCCTCCTCAGGCTATGCTGTACATCCTGAAGTCAGGCTACTTTTCAAATCCCTTTTGCTAGATTTCACCCTCTCTTATTTCCTGCTCTAGTCCTTCCATCCTGGCTAAAAGTGCTCTAGACCTTTGGAGTTTCTGATCAATCAGGCTGCTAAGGCAATTAGGAGGAAGCCACCCCAGTGTGCATTCTGTTACTATTATTTGAAAGGGGGAGGGGCTATGCCAAACAAAAAGCACCTCCAGACTTCTCCAAGTGATCATTCTTCCAAGGTTTGCTCTCCAAAAATGGAGAAGATCCTTCAGTTTCGGTAATCATCTCTGCAACTTGGTACCTTTCTCTCTAGTTTGCACCCTCTGCTTCTATTTCCCCCACACAGATGTCTGCTTTTAAAGCCCATACTTTGGGGATTCCACAAGGAAAGAATGGATGGCATTTTTTTTCAATAGCCAAATTGGCTCCTCCAAGAATTTAAAGGGTAGAGATCAGTACTCACTCAGTGATTCTATATGGCTCTGGATCGTGGGAACAATCAGCTTTGAATTTCCTCAGATCCATATCCCTCTCACCCACTCCTCAACCACCACCACATACCATCGGTGTTCCGGTCCTTTAAATCAGACCACTGAAAATCATGATGGGGAGGATCCAAATCACTTAGCTCTGTACTCCCTGGGACCCTCCATCCTCATTCTCATTCTGGCCATTTTCTATCTTGTCACAGTGCAGCGGAACCCTCACCTATCCATCTTTCCACCTCTTTCTCTGAGAACTATGTTCAAATCAAAACTACCAAAGCCTTTGGAAACGGCCTGCCAGAGAACTGTCCGATTGTTCTACTCTTTTCCTTGGCTGCCCCTCACCTACGTGTGTGTTACACTCTGTGTTAGAATATAAGCTCTTTGAAAGCAGGGACTGTTGTGACTTCTAGTCTTGTAGCCTAAAGGCTTAGCACAGTAACTGGCACATAGTAAGCACTTAATAAATGCTTTTTCATTCATTCAGCCATCACTATTGTCTTGAGAGAAGCAGAATTGGGAAATGGGGGGGGGAAGGGAGCAAATAACCTAAAAGACAATGAAGAGATACAAGGCGAACACAAAGAAAGTTACAGCATGTTGCCCATAATGACTTCTACATAAGAAACGTAGTAAAAGACATCATTCAAGAGACATGTGATCAGAAAAGGAGGTGGGCTAGTCATGGAGGAAAGGCAAAGATGGTAGATGGACAGCCCAAGGATATCTATAGCCTTAGAATGTTAAAAGACCTAAAAAGCAAGTTCTCTACCTTTCTTGTGGCATAGAGCCCCTTCGGTCACCTGATAAATCCTCTAGATTCCTTGTCAGAGGAATTCTTTTAAATGCATTAAATAAAATACATAAAATTACAAGAAGAAATCAATCTTATTGAAATAAAGATGATAATTTTTCCCCATCCAAGTTCACAGACCTCTGAAATCTGACCACAGTTCCATTATGTGTCCATGGACCCCAAGTTAAGAATCTTTGCCCAGAGAAGGCCTCCAAAATGATCATCTATTAAGGATTTACAGAAAGAAATGTATAAGCATTGCACAGGATGTCAGGCCATGAATGGGTCATAATCTGCACCATTAGAAAAAGAACCTTCACAGGTGGTGCAACGATTACAGCAGTGGATCTGGAGTAAGGAAGACAAGAGTTCAAATCCAAGCTGAGATATTTAGTAATTGTGTAACCCTGGGGGAGTCTCTGAACTTCTGTCTCAGTTACTTCATCTGTAAAATGGAGACCATAATAGTAGCACCTACTCTCCGCAATTGTTGTGAGAATAACCTTTGCTAACCTTAAAGTACTCTAGCAATGCCGACCATTATTATTATTATTATTATTGTTATTAATGAGATCATGGATGTCCTTACATATTGAAGTCAATGAGATAAGTCTATTTCTCATTACCATTGGCTTTCTCATTCTCTTTTTTTTTTAAGTTACTATGGCATCATACCTACAAAGATGTAGCAATCCATAGGGCACCATATGATATGGAATTACTTGCCATACAGTTAGTCAACAAACATTAAGTGCCTACTATTAGTCGGCCACTGTGTTTAGCAACGAGGATACAAAGAAAGGCTAAAATCACAATCCTGACCTGAAGGAACTCACATTCTAATAGAAAGACAACATAATAATTATGTACATACATGATAGATACAGTGTAAATTGGAGGCAATCTTAGAAGGACAGCAAAAAAATGGGGAGGAGGGAGGGAGTCCTGAAAGGCCACTTTGAGAAGGTGGGATTTAAGCTGAATCTTGAACCGACATGCCTTTCTTTGCTTAAAAATCTCAGTAGAGAGGAAGTCAGGCATTAACATTTTTTCTTGGCTCTGACTGAAGTTTATTCAGACATTAAAGCAAAGTTCACATTGTGATATCTCTATATTATGTATTCATTCTTTCAACCAACATTGTGAGACACCTGCTCTTTACAAGATCTTTTGTAAGGCAGAAGAAACGCAGACATAAAGGTCACAAATTCACATTGAAATCCCTCAACTCTCTGGCTCCAAACTCCCTTTCCAGACTTTTTTACATTATTCCCCTCAACTTATTCAATGATGCAGTGACTCCGGCCTCTTCATTGTTACACATGCATCTATGCCTTTGCTCTGACTGTCCCCCACACCTGGAATCCCTTCTTCCCTATTCCACTTCCCAGAACCCTTATCTTCCTTCAAGAATCCTTGTTCTTCCTTCCTTATTGCCGCTGGCATCTACTCCATGAAGTCTTGTCTGAGCTCCCCTAGTTGTTAGTAATCTCCCCTTCAGTCAGTCAGTCAAGAAGCATATATTAAGCATTTACTGTGTACAAAGCACTAGGGATACAGTCTCAGCCTTCAAGAAGTTTACAGTCTAATAAGGAGACAACAAAACAGCAAAAAACACATACATACATACAGACAATCTAAACAGAAAGTAGTCTCTGAGGAAAGGCAATATCAATTGGGGGAGAAAGGAAAACCCTCTTGCTGAAGGTGGGATTTCAGCTGAGTTTGAAATTAAACAGAGAAGCCACAAGGTGGAGGTAAGGAAGGAAAGCATTCCAGGCATGAGGGACAGCTACAGGAAAGGCTTGGAGGTGGAAAATGGAGTGTTGTATGTGAGTGACACCAATAAGGCCAGAGTCATTGGATCATAGAATATGGGGAATAAAGAGTAAAAAGATGAGAAATATGGGAAGGGGTTAGATTATAAAGGATTTGAAAGGCCACTAAAGGATTTTATATTTGATCCTGGAGGTGATAGGGAACTACTAGAATTTATTGAGTAGGAGGTAGAAATAGGTTTGACATGGTCAGACCTGTGCTTTAGGAAGATCATTTTGGCAGATGATTTAGAGGATGGATTAGTGTAAGGAGGGGCTTGAAGTGGAGAAACCAACCAGAAGACTATTGGAATAGACAACTCCTTAAATTATCTTGTATTTTATTAATTGTAAACACATTGTACCCCTCTAATGGAATGCAAGCTCATTGAAGGGAGAGAGTGTTCCATTATTTCCCAAGCATCTAAGACTGAGAGAAATCATTACATTGATATTAAATTAATAACCAATTATTTAAGTGGGATCCAGCCTTTTTTCCTCAATTTTCTCATTGAGGCCCAGCTCCTGTAAAAATTCAGTCTCTGAGGGACACAACTGATTCATAAGATTACTCCTACCCCTCAAAGAAACATGCTCTTCAGTCTTGGGTGGGACCCCTTTCAACTAGGAGACCTAACTTCTGTTGAGAGTGTAAAGACAATCCAGTGTGGGCAAGTTCTTACTCAGGGTAAAAGGAGCCTCTGTTTGTGTAGAGGGTTTAAGTTCTGGATGGAGATGAATTCCTGGTCCAGATTGCTGGAAGCTGCTGAGTCTCATGATCAAGCCACATTCTCAGCAGAAGGAGCTGAAGACTCCTAGCCTACCTCCTCATTAAATGTCCACCAATCAGGGTTGCTTTTCACCTGTCAGGAACATTCCCTTTCAAAAAGTATTAAGGCTTCCAAGCTCTCCATGGGTTATCTTTGGCTACTGAGAGAAACCACTGACCATAAATTTATTGCTTGATGGCTAGCCTAATTAATAAACTGATTATTAATTACCCAGAAACTCTGGTCAAAATCTCAGAGATTTTCATTCATCACAGATCAGTACTTTGCAAATAACAGGTCCTTAATAAATTTTTGTTAAATTGAATTGACTCAAATTAAATTTAAAGGCACTCTCAGTTTTATGGGGAAAAAAGATGTGAAAACATTTTTAGTGTGGATGGGCAGCGTTAGCAAAATTATGAACTCTTGTTGCCATGTTGTCAAGATGTTTTCCTGTGTCCCAGTGGCAATAATATAAAACCAAGATCAAATTACCGTGTATAGATCTACACAGTGGCTTCAGCACAACATGGGAATTAGTAGCAATTTGCTTGGCCTAGTATTTCTTTGACTTGGGTGACCTGCTACCTATCATTCTTGCCTGTTAACTTGAATTAATATTAAATGTGTCTATTTAAATATTTATTTTGATCTTGAATTAGAAAAGACATCAAATAAGCAAAGGATGTCCTAGGTGCTTTCAATACTGTGAGTCTGTTCTTGGACCAGTTATTATGTAACCAGTCTGATTCATTCCAAGATGGTAGGAATACAAAGACAAAAGAGAAACCATTCCAGCCCTCGAGGAGATGACATACCACTAGGAAGACACACTCTGGGTTCAGATAAGGATAGTACAAGAGAAAGAAAGGAACACTAAGTGGAGGAGTGCAAAGGTCAATAAAGGCACCAAGAAGACTATGACTGCTGAGCTCAGCCTGGATGAAGACAGAAGAGGAGTCAGAAATCACATTCTCCTAGCAGTTAAAAATGTTTGGGCATACCCCTCCTAGATATACTTTATTTATATACTACTGTGTACTATGTACGACTACTATGTACCATTTATGTACTATTTATATACTACTGTACTTATAATTATGTATGTTATAAAACATAGAAATACACATTTTAAAAGGATGAGATAAAGATGAAATAACACTTGATGCTGGAATCACCTAATGCCTGGATTATTGTGACAGCCTGTTGGTTAACCTTGATGCTGCAAGGTTCTTCTACTGAGCTGTAAAAGTGCTCTTCCTGAAGAGAACATTTAACTCTCTCTCTCTCTCTCTCTGTCTCTCTCTCTGTCTCTCTCTCTCTCTCTCTCTCTCTCTCTCTCTCTCTCTCTCGCGCGCGCGCGCGCACACACACACACACAAACACACACACATACACACACTCAATAAACTCTAGAGGCTCTCTGTCACTTGAAGGATCAAATATAAAATGCTCTGTTTAATATTCAAAGTCCTTCATAATCTGCCAATACCACCACCTTTCTAGTCTTACGCTTTCCACCCCACCATGTACTCTGTGTTTCAGTGACACTGATCCCTTTGCTATTCCTTACACAGTCCAGCCCTTGAGTCCCGGCATTTTCACTGGCTGCACCCCCATGCCTAGAATGCTGTTCCTCCTTACCTCTGTCTCATGGCTTCCTTTAAATACCAACTAAAATTCCACCTTCTACAGGAAGCCTTTTCCAATCCTTTTAATTTTAGTACCTTTCCTCCCTTGCTTAGTTCACATTTATTCTGTATTTAGCTTTTATTTGTGCATACTTGTTTGCCTAATGTCCTTCAGAGCAGGAACAGTCTTCACTTCCTTTGAATCATCAGTGTTTCCTCACGTTGCCTAGTACACAGTAGGCTACCAATAAATATTTATTGACTGACTGATCAAGTGATGGGTGATGAAGGCCTGAACTAGGATGATGGCTGTGTGAGTTGTGAGAAAGGGACAAATGTGAGAGGTGTGGATGCAGACGTGATAAGATTTGACAACTTAATGGATGGTTATGTGGGTGTAGAGCAAGGGAAAGTTAGATGATGAAGATGACACTGTGGTTATAAAAACCGGGCTGACTGGAAGGAGGGTGGTCCTCTTGACAATAATAGGAAAATCTGAAATGTGGGTGGGTTTGAGGACAAAGACGACATAATGATATCAGAAATCACCATCCTTTCGTGTCTTTTTTTGTCACACTCAAAATGAAAAGGGAGGAGACATGGCTCTTAGTCACCAATCACTGCCCCCATCATAAAGCCTTCAAATAGCACCTGCCACAAACAAAAAGTAATATGGAGAACAAGGGGGGTGGGGGAGGAACAGGGCTGAAGTGGCAGCTTTTTCCCAATGGCACTTCTATGAGCGGTCAGTATATATAACTGCCCTAAGGGACCAACATCAGACTTAAGACTTAGATTGGGAGTTTTCATTGCAGTTGGAGAGGGAAGCTAGGATAAGTGTTGAAGGATAGCGGTAGGTGTGGTTGTGTTTGAGAGAAGCACCACCTACAGTTGAACACTACCTGTCTTCCCAACTGGTTGATCACAATCATATGCCCCAGAATGATGCCACAGTTCTTTATTTGAGATCACTGGTCTAGACAGAAGGTGATGAGAGCCTCAATTACAAAAGTGGCCAGGTAAATGGAGAAACACAGAGCCTAACAATGGATCTAACTTGTTTAGGCTGACTTCAGTTCAAAATGCAGCACGTTCTGTAATAGAAAGGGCAGCAGATTCAGTCAAAACGTCTGGGTCTAAGTCCTGGCTCTCTCAGCTACTAGCTATTTGACTTTGGGCAAGTCATTTTTTTTTCTTTCCAAGACCCCTATTCTCCCTCTGTAAAATGAGAGAATAGATGCAGCTAGCATTCAGAGATTCTGATTCTCTCATATAATGAAGCAGAGAATGTCCCCCATACCCAGAATGCTCTTCTTTCTCATCTTTCTCTTCTGCTTCCCTGGCTTCTTTCAAGGCCAAGCTAAAATCTCATCTTCTATAGGAAGCCTTTCCTGGGCCCCCCTTAATTCTAGTGCCTTGCCTCTGCTGGTCATTTCAGGTATATCCTGTCTATGACCCAAGAGTATGTATTGTCTCCACCATTAGAGCGTGAGTTCCTTGAGAATACGGATCTTTCTTCCCATTGCCAGTGCCTGGAAGATAGTAAATGTTTAATGGCTGTTTATTGACTGAAGGTAAGAAGACTAAGGGAGTAACTGGGAAGGTAAAAATGAATGAGGATCACATGGGAAAAGAGATATTTAAATATATTTAAATAACACCTGTGAAAATAGAAAACAAACAAGAAAGGGTGTGGTTCTGAAAAAAAAATAAATGGTGCTATATAAAGTGTCCCTACCAGGCTCGCATCAGGCCTGGTTGACTATATGTATATGTAACTCCAAAGTTGGCAGGAATTCACAGGATAAGTTTAGATCCAGTGAGATGAGAATATACCATCTATTCCAGCCCTTCACTTTACAGTAAGGAAACTGAGGCCCAGAGAGTCATAGTGATTTGCCCTAAAACACCCAGGGGAAAAGGGGCAGAGCCAGGATTTAAATTCAGGTCCTCTAATTCAGGACAATTTGGTAGTGCAGGGCATAGACCGCTGATCCTGGAATAAGGAAGGCTACTCTTCCTAAATTCAAATCTGTCTTCAGACACTTATTAGCTATGTGACCCTGGTTAAGTCATTTAACCCTGTTTGCCTCAGTTTCCTTATCTGTAAAATGAATGAGAGAAGGAAATAACAAACCAATTCAGTATCTTTGCCAAGAAAACCTCAAATGGGGTTGCAATGAGTAAGACATGATTGAAACAACTGAACAACACTACCTCCAGCTCTAGGCTTTTTTCTATTATGCCAAGCTGCTGTCTCCAGAGCAGTGAGCCCAATGCTCCATAATTTCCATATCTCAAAGTATTTCTTAGAACATGCTGCCCCCAAGTCTCAACTATCAGTGAGTCAATAAGCATTAAACACCTACCATGTGCCAGGCAGTGTGTTAAGCACTGGAAATACAAAGAAAAGGCAAAATATAGTACCTGCTCTCAAAAAGAGGCAACAGTTAAATACGTATATGCAAACAAATTCCATACTGACAAATTTTAAATAACCAATAAATGGAAGGCACTAGAACTGAGGGGGAGCAGGAAAGGCTTCCTGTAGAGGGTGAACTTTTATCTGGGACTTAAAACAAGCAGGAAGTAGAGATTAGGAGGGAGAGCATTCCAGGCATGGGCGACAGCCAGTGAAGATGCCCAGAGTAGGGAGATGGAGGATCTTGTTCAAGGAGCAGAAGAGGCCAGTGTTATTGGATCAAAGAATACATATAAGAGGAGAGGGGTGGAGGTGGAATATGAGCTGTAGGAAGACTGGAAAGGTAGTCAGGGCCAGGTTATGAAGGGCTTTGAATATCAAACATGAGATTTTATGTTTAATTCTAGTGGCAATAAAAAGACATTGGAATTTGACTGGGGAGATGTCATGGTAAGACCTGTGCTTTAGGAAAATCACTTTGGATGGACTAGAGTGGAGGGAGTCTTGTGGCAGGTATGCTAACCTCAGGCTATTGCCATAGTTCAGGCATGAGGTACACCATGGTGGTGACAGGGTCAGAGGACAGAAAGGGGGCACATGTGAAAGATGCTACAAAGATAAAATCAACAGGACTTGGCAACAGATTAAATGGGGAGGGGTGGAGAGGGGAGGAAAGGGAGAGAGGGAGGAAGACAGGGAAAGACAGGGGAGAAGAGGGAGAGAGGGGGAGAATGAGAAAGAGAGAGAGAGAGAGAGAGAGAGAGAGAGAGAGAGAGAGAGAGAGAGAGAGAGAGAATGAGAGAGAACTGAAGATGACACCTAGGTTGTAAGCTTGGGTGAGTGGCACCCTTGACTAGATGGTGGCACCCTTGACTATAATAGGGAAGTAAAAAAGAGGAAAGGTATTAGTAAGAATAACTCTATATAACCCAAACAAAGTGGTGAATTAAACATCTGGGGATCATGGGCAAGGAACACAGCCAACCAATACAAAATTCCATCCAAAAAAAATCCAACCTGATTTGTACCCTTGGATTTCTTCCTCATCCTGTTGTTTAGAGTCACATTGAAAGCTGGCATTCCTCTGATATCATTGCTAAATTTCAGGATTAACTTCTTTAATACCTCCTTCAAGGTAGGTGCTAGTTCAACATACAGATCACAGCTCCTCCATGCCTTAGTAAAGACCAACACATACAGAGGTCACGTCTGATCCTGTACTTGAATGAATAACTGAGCATTTATTAAGCTCTTATTATGGGCTAAGAACTATGCTAAGTACTTAGGATATAAATATAAAAAAATAAGATATTCCTTGCACTCAAGGAATTTACACACTAATTTTGAAATAACTCAGGAAAAAAAATTCGGGTGCAGGCTAGATGGAAAGACCTGAAAGTCCTAAGGATGCAATGGCCCATAGAAAGGTCCTTAAAGTAAATAAATAGGTCAGACAACAGTACTGGGAGACTTTGGGGCATAGCAGCAAGGCCTGGAGAACTTTGGAAGGACAAGTGGCAGGGCCTTCATCTCCCTGAAAAGAATGGAGCTTTTGATTCCCATTTCATTCAAGATCTGTGGGCAACAAGGCAGCCAGGGTAAGAGGGTAGTGTAAGTATAGATGATCATTAAAACAATAAATCAGTCCCTGATTTATAGCTTTTTCAGATGTAAATGCTCACAACTGTCTTGTTAAGAGTCTTCCTACCACCCAGCTGTCTCTAATGGGTTGTGATAGCCAGAGGCAGATGGATGTGGGAAGGAAGGAAAGAAGGGAAGAAGGGTAGGAATCCCCTATATATGGTAGGACCACCATAGCTTGAGCTCTACCAGTATAGGCTTTTAGAATCTTGTATCATTTTCCTCCCACAGAATATGAGGTTTAATTTGCTGGGTGACGTACAAATCATATAAACTTTCTGGATCTCAGTTTTCTCTTCTATAAATAAGAGGAATTCGGGAAAGATCTATTCCAGCTCTTAAATTATATGTTCTATGGCTCATACAATACAATAGTGGTCTTCATATTTTTTTGGTTTAAATTATTTCAAATAGGTGAAATATGCATATAAAAAAGCCTTTTCCACTACCCTCCTCCCAACAGTGATGCTTTAAAGAAGCATTTCTTGATTATTTTAAGAGATACCCAGTATAATGGGTATCCTGACTAAATCTTCATTGGATTATCTAATTGTTCAGGGCCAAGTTATCTAAGCACATTTGTGTAGTTTAATGGTCAAGAACTTTCCACTGGGAGTGAGGAGATGAGAGGTTCTACCTCTCTCTGTACCATTAACTCATTCGAACTTGAATAAATCATTTTATCTGGGTCTCAGTTCCCTCATCTGCAGAATGAAGGTATTGTCAGGGGTTCCTAACCTGGGGTCTGTGAACTTGTTATTTATAACATTTTGATAACTACTTCAGAACACAGTTATCCCTTCCACATTGCAACTTTCCCCAATGCAGTTCCATATGTCTTGGTTCAGCATAAAAAACTGAATGGGAATTTGGAGGGAGTTTTGTGGAAGCTGCAGATGATATGCAAAGGCCACCAAATGACACAGAAAAAGTTTAAAAACTCAGAAATATATAAAACATATGTATACTTTTGCACAATATCGACATATTTGATCTTTTAATGCCATAATAATTCAAACTTCTTCTCTGGCACGAAGGGAGGGCCAAAAAATTTTCCAGATCCCAGGGGCTCCAAGTCCCTAACCTCTGAGATGGGGAAGGGATAACTATAATTAGCTTTCTCTGTAATCCTGTGCTAATTTGCATATTAAAAACATGCTTCTGAGAAGGGGTCCATAAGCTTCACCAGACTGCCAGAGGAGTCTGTGACACACACAGAAAGGTTCAGAACCTTTAAGCTAAAGGATCCCTTCCAAGTCTTGGAGTCTGTGATTCAAGGTCCAAAATGAAGCCTCATCTAAAATAGTTCATGTGATATTACAGATAGGTTAGACTATTTAGGTTATTTAGTCCTGGATAATGCGCCCCTAAAACCTTTGTTCATCTAATCGGCAGCTCAAAATAACATCATAATGACCAGATTAAGGGCTTAGAGTGAGCTCACACCTGAATACATATTCAAGTATAACTAGATAATTTTTTAAAATCTCATAAAGGAAGTTATCAAAGTAGAAACTCGGTATTTGCTTTATCCTCCTATTTCAGTATGTGATAATACAGTACTGACTACGGGTCAAAAGCAAAGAAAAACAGATACAGATTACCAAAAAGACATCTTCAATAATTAATGCCTCACAAAGCAATATTCAAATTATTGTTTTAAATTTAATTTGCCTTACCATATTATCATTAGAATTATCTATTTATGTCCCAGATGAGGCCTGGGATAAAGGCTACTAGGAGAGAACAGGATAATAAAGTAAAAGAATAAGGAAGATATTAGATTTTTGTTGCTAATTTACTCCCTTGGTTTTACATTGCACCAGAGGTAATTCCTCTCAGAAAGTATAATCATAATGTCTGCTAGACTCACCTGACAAATGGACCCAATCTCCCCTTTGCAGAATAGGCCTGTTACTTCAATTCTATTGAAGCTGGAGACAATCAGGACTGTCCCTGACGGGCGGCAGCCTGAGAGCTGAGGGGAGAAATGAGGAAGGTCACTGTGAACTATTTGTCTTTTTAAACAGACTTAACACACATAATTGGTACCATAGCAATGGACCCAAAAAACCAGGAATCAATAGAGAAAACAGGGGTGATAGGTTGATGCAACCTTCCCGAAAATTTGCTCAGACAATCCTAGATTGCTTTGGAAATGGGGAAAAAGAAAGTAGAAAGGAATCACTGCGATCTTTTTCAGAAAGGAAGGGGAGGGGAGGATTGTTTGGTTGATATGGTGACATTTATTTTTAATTGTAAACGTTTCTCATTTTTCATTGTCTTTTTCATTTTTCATTACTGCAAGGGGTTTGAAAAAGAAAATAATTGATGGGAAATTGATATGCATCTCCTTAAATGAGCCCTAATCCCTGTCAAAGCTGAATTATTGGATTAGCTGGTCTACGTATATTTCTTGTGGTTTCCCAGTTCAACCTAATCACAGTACTGCTCATTATAAATATTACCTCATACAGGATGTGATATTGTTGACTTTTTAAAACAAACTCAAATAAAATATTTCTGCCATACCAACAATCTGATTTCTCTCCATTCCTTTTGAGTTTGCCATTTCCTATTCATTATTTCCTTGTGTAAGCTAGAGACCTCCCATCTCTCCCTCACCTCCCCACAATTCCTAGGTGCCCAGAAACCTATTCCAGGTGGAAGGCACTTTGTGAGAGTGCATCTACTCAAAAACCACAGGTCATGAGCCCTTTATTGATGTGTTTCTGTCACTAGCCTGGAGGACGCATTAGTTTCAAGCACACACACACAAAATTAAATGTCAAATAGAAGTGTGACAAGCAAGATCCACCTCCCATCCCCAGATACATACAGAAGTAGGTGGCTACTGCCACCACCCTGGGGGAAAGATGCATGCAGTGAACATATGACCAAGAAGCCAGCATAGAAGGACATACACAGCCAAAACAACTCATGCCTCCAATTCTACAAAGTGACCGACGCAGGCCTTACTATGATAAGTATTCTTAATTGAGCTGCCATATGTAGCCTCTGAAAAGTTCATGGCTTCCCAGGTTTGTTTGGTTGCTTTGTTTTGGGGATTTTTTTGAGAGGGTGAAGGAAGCAAGGGAGGAGGACGTAGTACAGAGGGAGAGTTAGACCTAGCCTGCAACACGGTAATATCAATTAAGTTGGGTGTCTTTGATTGAGTCTTACTAGGTGCTAAACCCCAAGCCCAAACCCCTATCTACTAGGTGCTAAGCCCATGTGGGCGTGAAGAACCCAGGGTCTGAAGGGGAGTTGCTAAGACCAGAGCCAATAGTAGGAGCCTGAGTTCTGGTTTGATGATGGCTAAAGAGTGCATAAAAAGAGAGAACAGAGCTATTTGCTTGGAGGCTCTCACTCCTGGAGGCGTGGGACTCTGGGCAGCCCATTTAAGAGCCTCCCGGCTGAACTCAGATGGTGATGGTTTCTTGGTAACTATGAATTGTATTTGGTCTGTGTATGAATGTATGTTTTTTTTAATTTGTTTGTATTTGCTCTGAAGTTTAGGATGCTGGCTTCTTCCCCTGAACTAAGTGAATTATATATGTATATGTTGCATTAAAGTAAGATTGTTAATCCTTTAACGTTGCTTTCCTTGGTAAAGCAGATCAAAAGCACCTGTGCTGGCAGAATTCTTGCTGTTGGGCTTGTGTTGGTCTTTCACCCCCACAACAGCTGCTCAAGGAATTGTTGCTACAAACACCCAGTCAACAAGTTGAAAAAAGACATGGGCATTTAGGTGTATCTTTTAAAATTTCTCCTACCTTCTACTGTGGTTTAGACTTTCTCAGTCTAACTCTTACCTGAGTTATGGCCAAAAAATTCCTCTAAATTCCTACCATGCTCTTGGTCTCAACAAATCATTCCCACCTGACAAAACCGGAAAAGAGAAATGGGTGAAATTGTGTTAATGAAATTCCTGTCAATTCTCCATCACACCTCTTGTTTTCTGATGCAAACCACGAGGACTGGGCTAAGTGAATTAGTCAGAAAGGGGCTAATAATTTTTGCCCTATGTTCCCCCACAACGACAAAATCATTGTATATACATTTATACAACTGAAGTTTATATATTCAAACCAGCATTCTTTTTAAAAAGGACATTGCCTTTTTTTCTTCTGTACTCTTCATCCTAATTCCATGTTTTCTCTCCATCTTTCAACACTAGAATTTAATCTTTCTAATAAGCCTAAATCTAGAAAACAAAGCAAAGAGTGATTCACTTTTTCCTTTCTTAGCCTCTGCCTTCCTATTATCTCATTATTCTCTAATCTCCCAAACCTGTGAATCTCACCTCATCCCAAGAAAATCATTTTTAAATAGACCTTTGGAAGACATTGAACAAATCATAATTTAAGGCAATGGTCTTTACACTGGCATTTTAAGTGCATAATTTCCATTTTTTCAAATGTTAATCACTTCATCCTAAAATAAAATTTTCCCTTTCCAACTTTTCATAGCAATGTTCCTCATTAAGGAATATCAGTATGAATGTTTCACATTCCAAAGTTTTTGAATTATTTTCTTTTCAAAGAAATAGCAATGTTTTAATCAGTAAGATTTCTTTTTTTTTCCTTCTTCTTCTTGCTAGGATGAAAACTGAAATACTGAAAGCCCTATGACCACAGTGCCTGGCACACAGTATGTGCTAAGTAAATATTTATTGACTGACAGCAAACAAGGAAAATCCATTTTATGAGTTGATTCTTAAAAGGTTTAGATATAAGATGTATACCTATCTCTAAATATACATATATGTATATATAAGGCATCATATGGAAAGTATCACTGAGTTCTACCAAGTAAATACCTGAGGAGACCACCTCTACATGATTTTTCCTTTGTTAGGCATAAATTTCATAAATCTATACCTGGGCGCCAACCCAGGTATAGATTCTTAGTCGGTCAACAAGCATTTATCAGATTATGCTATGTAAATTACTTTGTAAAATTTATAAAGACATCTCCTTAGAATGATTCTTTGAAGATGGGATGAGGTGAAGAGAATTATAAACTTTGATTTGGAAGGTCTCCTATAAGAACAATTGTTTACACTTGTGAGCTTTAGGACTTGCAAAGTGATTTCCTTACAGCCACCTTTTGAGTAGATAATTTAACTATTATTCTATTTTATAAATGAGGAAACTAAGATTCAAAAAGTTTGTCAAAGAAACTTACAAGAAGTCATATCACTAAAAAGTGCCGGAGATAAGACCCTGAGCCAGATTCTTCTGACTGGAATCCCAAAGCAGAGTCTGCTGTGTCACATGACTCCCTACCTAAAAGCAAGCTGAGTCATGAATCTTGTCTACATTTCAAGGCTTGTGGTAGCCTGTACTGGAAGACCTTTAGTGGTAGAGTATTCACAATCCCCACCCATAAGCATACTTCATTTTGGGAAGGCTCTAGCCGGTAGGAAGACAGGGTTTTCCCTTCAGACAAAAGAAAACAATGACAATAACCAGTATTTTGTTAAATTGTACATTCTCTCATTAGATTGTGAGTTCCTTGGGGGAAGGGACTGTATTCTGCCTCTTTTTTGCATCTCTAGAGCTTAGCACAATGCCTGGCATCTGGTAGGTGCTTAATTTATTGACTGACTGAAATTGCTGGTTTTTCCAACAGTCGTTTCATATTTCCAAAGAACATCATATAAAGAAGGGAATTAGCAAAGAAAAAAGCCCAAATCAAAAACAATTATCCTATAGCCAACCTTAACTACAAATGTTCACCTTTTACTTGTTTTCTATTTTTAAAATGGAAACACATTAACATGAGACATTTGATCTTGAGCCATTTTGATGAAAAAAGACCAAAAACTTACCTATAAATGGAGAGCCACATCCTATAATGCTTCCAAAACAACTCAGTGTCCTTGGAGAGAAAGGATCATAGATTTACTGATTTCACGGATTTGATGAAGAAGAAAACTAGCATCCAGAGAAGTTCAATGGCTTGCCTATAAAGCCTAGATTCCCTAACTTCAAATTATAATAATACCTAATATTTATAAATATATACATATATACACAATGCACATATATACACACATATATGTATGTATGTGTGTGTTTGATATTATAATTTAATTATATATTATGTTATATTTATAGTTATATGGGTCATATATATGTGTGTGTATATAAATATATATATGCATATATATATAAATATATATATATGTGTGTATGTGTGTGTGACTTTAAGGTCTGCAAAGCATTTGACATGTTATTTCATTTGATCCTCATAACACTCCTATGAGGATAAGGATAAGATGAGGAAACTGAGGCTCAGAGAAGCTGAACAGCTTGCCCATCGTCTCGAGGCAGGATTCAGACTCTCTGAATCCAGCTCCAGCAATCTATCCACTTTGCTGCCTTGCATCACCAAGTATCCCACACTGCACAACAGATGATGAATGCCAGACCCTGAGCTAAGGCAAAGAAAGTAGGAATTGCACTTACAGTTGTCCTGTCCTGAGCTGAAACTTGAATGTGGAAAGAATTCCACATTAGTGGCAACTAAATAATTTGCTAATTAATAACAAACGCAGGAAACCAGAAAGAGTTGAGGCAAAAAAACAAACCCCCCACAAACCCTGAGTACAACTGGAGTCCAGTAAACACCACTAATTGTTCTCACCTATAAACTTTCTTTCGCTGTGCTTTTAACTTCTGGGTCACATGTAGAAAAATAATCATGCTACACCTGAAATAAGACTTCTGTTTTTATTTTTATTTTTTTTCAATTGCGGGTGGGAAAATGGGAAGAGTTAAAAAAATAAAATGCTTGTTAACTGAAAAAAAAAAGACAGAAAATGGCAGGGAAAGGGCCAGGAGCAGGAAAGGAGGGAAAAAAAGCAAAAAAGTAAAAAGAATTCCATCAGTCAGACATAGTCTGACATGTACCTTACATTTGAAGAAGGAAGTTAAGGATTAAGAGACATTAAAGGTGGTATTCCATAGGTAAGTCAGCCCTGGGGGGCAAGACTTGACTTACCACAAGGTGGTTAAGGCATTGCCACAGGTATCAACATGGGGGTAATGCTTCTCCTTGACAGAGACAGACCCCTGGCCCTAGCCCTCGTAAAGGCAATCAGTGAATGGGAAGATCCCCCCCCCCCATTTGAGTGGGCTTTGGGGATGGGCTCTCAGGCTCCTGGGGGGAGTGGCTAGGATTGGAGCCAATGGAAGCCTGTGGTGGGAGGAGCTTGCTGAATGGTTGAAGCAGAGCTAAGAGGCAGTTGGTGAGAGCAGTTAAGAGCTGAAGGAGAGAGGAAGCAGTCAGCTAGCTGGAACACAGCTTGGAGGTTGTGGCGGAAGTGGCGGCAATGGCAGTCGCTACAAAAAATCAAGACTGACCCTCATGGAGACCAGAGAGTGCTGAGCAGGGCCTTGAGGCCAGTGCTGGAGGGCCCTGGCATTGGGGGTGGGAAGCACTAGTATGGCTTGGCTTGCTGCCATAATGTTTTTCTGTGGCCTCCTGGCCACTATTGTGAGATGGGCATACTGGTTTTGGAAGATTCTTGTCAGGATGTTGAACTGGGGACACGGGTCCATGGGTCTGCTACTTTTGAGTTTCAACAAATGCTTTAACTCCTCTGCCTTCTACTTAGAGAATTCCTTAAATCATGCGATTCTGGACCATTCAGGCATATTCATGATTATCTTTGAAGTCATGAATTCTGCCTTAATGATATAGCCCTCCACATTCTCTCATGGACTCTGTATTGTGCCCTTTGGAATCCTCCTCTATTATTAAATTCCCCTTCATCCTAGAACTTTTCCTCTCACATTCTTCCATATTTCAGTTTTCACTGAAACTAGCTGTCTCATGAACTCACTATATCTCGTGGCATCCTCTCCATGACTAGATGCTTCTTCTCTCACCCCACACCACCCCTGACTACCTCTACCTCTGCCTGCCTCTGTCTCTCTGTCTCTGTTTCTGTCTCTCACTCTCTGTGTCTCTGTGTCTCTCTCTCTGTCTCTGTCTCTCTCTCTCTCTCTCTCACACACACACACACACACACACACACACACACACACACACACACACACTGAACTAGAAGGAACATAAAGTTTGCTACTTTCAAAACCCTTTTTCTGCCACCATTACTCAGCAACTACTTCTCCTCCTTTTAAACATCCTTCCCAGAATGTTGTCATTGGTATTTATGTTTATAACCGTCAGGGGATATTTTTGGCCAATTGACTAATTCTATTCGGGAGTAAGGATCAAATACTGTCAGTCACAAGAAAGCTGGCTACTTCTCTCCTTTGGCCTATTCTCTTTTTGTGGCATGGCCTAAAAAGTATAGGGATGAAGATTTATCCAATTAGACTCTCTACTGAGCCCCTAGCCACTTGGGAAAAAAATTCATACCTCTTCCTGATCCTGTTACATATTAGCCTTTAGGTCATAATCCTTCTTCTCAAATAAGTTCAGTACTTCTTCTCAACTCCAACCCTGGCCTCCTTTAAACAGACTGGCCTTCCAGTTCTTTAACCTCCTCAACTCCCATGTCCTCAGTCTATCTCAACTACACAAAGGAGCTGTCACACTTTATTGACTCAACTTCCCTCACTAAATGGAATTTATCACAGTAACAGAATTTGTTCTAGTTTTATCTCTGCCTAGAGTTATGGGAAGCTCTCAAGAATGAAATTCTGAAGACAAAATGGGAAATAATTCTTATGAGGAGATAAAGTTGATGCAAATACGTAAATATGAGTAACTTATGAAGCAATTTAGATGTTTAAGTTGTTGTTCAGTTGTTTCAGTCATGTCCGACTCTTCATGACTCCATCTGAGAGTTTCTTGGAAAAGATTCTGGAGTGGTTTGGCATTTCTTTCCCCAGCTCATTTTACAGATAAGGAAACTGAGGCAAACAGGGTTAAATAACTTACACTGGGTCCCACAATGTTGTTGTTCATCCTGCATTTTGGAAGAGAACCAATGACATCACTGACTGTTGTAATGACTTGCAAGTGAATTGGATTTAAGTGAGGCAGAGTTGCACAAAATTGTCAGTCTCACTCTCTCTTCCAGAGTCATCAAAGTCTTTGGAGGGGTACCTGAGAACAGCAGCAACAGCAGCAGGAGCTTTGGGAGCTCTCTCAGCCCAGAGGCAGTAAGAGAATCAGACAATAAATCAGAAGAAATTACAGGAGACCTTTTGCTGGCAATGAGTGTAGCTGGCACTAAGGGCAACTCTATCACCCATACAGAGTTATGGATTGCAGTTCCAGGGCAGAGAGAAGCATTTGTAGTCATTCACAAGAGACCAGGGACCCTGGATATGCTTCCAAGGAAGAGATGAGCACTAGCATTTGTGGTAATAGGAGAGAGAGCAAAGAGAAGCATTAGCGTTTACGGTCACTGACAAGGGATCGAGGGCACTAGTTACAGTTCTGCAACCAATAGGATCACTAGCACTTGTACCTACAGAAGAGCAGAAACCCTTCCTAGGTAAAGAGCAAAGAACGGACCAAGAAAGCAGTGACCATACCTCTCTTCCAGGATCACAACAACTTGTAAACACCAAAAACTTGCATACTACCAGAACAGTAGCACAAAAAAGCCTAAAGCTTAAGACATTACCTCACTACCCTTAGGCAAGCAGAACCCAACTTTATCATAAAATTCAAAGTTGAGAAATAGGCTGGAAAATGAGCAAAAAACAAAACAAAAAGAATTGCCCATAAAAATAACTGCATGGCAGGAAAGATAAAGAATAAATTCAGAAGAAGACAACAATGTGAAAACACCTAAAAGGCAAAGCCTCAAAGAAAAATGCTAATTGGACATGAGCCCAACAAGAATTTCTGGAAAAAAATTAAAGAAAGAGATAAGAGTAATAGAGGAAAAATGGGAAAAGAACTGAGAATGATGCAAGAAAATTATGAAAAGAGAATTAACAGCTTGGTAAAAGAGGCACAAAAAATATTTAAGGAAAAACCCTTAAAATGGAAAAGGAAGTACAAAATCTCACTGAAGAAAACAACTGCTTAAAAATCAAACTAGGCCAAATGGTAAAAAGAGATACAAAAGCTCACCCAAAAATTAAAATTGGGCAAGTGGAAGCTAACGACTCCAGGAGACACAAAGAATTAAACAAAATCAAAAGAATGAAAAAATAGAAGAAAATATGAAATATCAGAAAAACAACTGACCTGAAAAATAGATCAAGGCAAGATAATTTAAGAATTATGGGAATACCTGAAAGCCATAATCAAAAAACAGCCTATACATATCTCAAGAAATTATAAAGGAAAGCTATCCTGATATCTTAGATCCAGATTTCCAGAGAATAAAACAGAAATTGAAAGAATCCACCAATCACCTACTGAACAAAATCCCAAGAATAAAATAGCAAAATTTCAGAGCTCCCAGGTAAAGGAGAAAATAGTGCAAGCAGCCAGAAAGAAACAATTCAGATATCATGGAGCCATTGTCAGAATTATACAAGATTTAGCAACTTCCACAATAAAAGAAAAAAAGGCTTGGAATATGATATTCCAGAAGGCAAAGGAGCTAAGATTACAATCCAGAATATAACCAATACACATAGAAAAACTGAGTATAATCCTTTGGGAGGGTGGATAGTTAATGAAATAGAGGAGTCTAATGAAATAGAGCATTCCTGACGAAAAGATCAGAGCTGAATAAAAAAAACTGACATTCAAACACAAGACTCAAAAGTAACGTAAAAAGATAAACATGAAAGAGGACTTAGACTTAATAAAGTTAAACCGTTTACATTCCTTATGAGAAAATGATACATGTAACTCCCTAAGAAATTTATCATTATTAGAACAATCAGAAAGCACCTACATAGACAGAGGGCATGGATGTGAGTCAATTATGTTGGGATGATCTCAAAAAAAGAAAAAATAAAGAGAAACAGGGATGCACTGGGGAAAAGGGAAAAGGAGAAGTAGAATGAGGAAATTTTCTCATGTAAAAGAGGAACACAAGGAAGAGATATTAGAGTGGAAAGGAAGATGGGGGGGGGTGGGGAATGCTTGAACTTCACTCTCATCAGAATTGGTTCAAAAAGGAAGAATATATACACACACTCAGTTGTAGAAATCTTTCTTACCCAACAGAGAAATAAGAAGGGAAGGGAATAAAGAAAGAGGGGGCTGATAAAAAGAAGGGAAGATTAGGGAATGGAATGGTCAGAAGCAAAACAGACTTTTGAAGGATACCAGGATAAAAAGAGAGGACAAAGAGAAAAAAATGAGATGGAGGTAAATACACAGGAATCATAACTGTGAATGTGAATGGGATGAGCTCACCAACGAAACAGAAGTGGATATCAGGATGGATTAGAAAGTAAAATCCAACAATATGTTGTTTACGAGACATGCTTGAAACAGAAAGAGACACAAAGTTAAAATAAGGGACTGGAGCAGAATCTATTATGCTTTAGCTGAAGTTAAAAAAAAGCCAGGGGTAGCAATCATGATCTCAGACAAGGCAAAAACAAAAATAGACCTAATTAAAAGAGATAAGCAGGGAAATTCATTTTGCTAAAGGGTACCACAGACAAAGAAGTAATATCAAAATGTTTTACTGCAAGTTTCTTTGATAAAGGCCTCATTTCCAAGAAGCTGTAGCATGTGCGGCAGCCATACCTTGGTAAAACACTTTTGGCAGGTGGGCTAAACCAGGTTGAGAATGGCCAGCAGGCATCAAACCCATCTGTGAGTTAGGGGGATATCTACCCCAAGCATGTGAAGTGGAATGGATGAATGAGAACAATTTATTCCAGTGGCCATGAAGGCAGCCGAAGCAGGGGCTGTAAAGTGCTTAGAGCTCGATCAGACACCAAAGACTGGCCACAGCCAGTCATCCCAACCTTTTGTCTAGCTGCTAGACTTCTATGACTCTGGAAGAGAGAGTGAGGCTGATGACTTTGTGCAGCTCTGCCTCACTTAAATCCAATTTGAGCACAAGTCAAGACATCACTTTGTAATGTCATTGATCCTCTTTGAAAACAAAGGACCAACAACAACAACAACATGGACCAAGTCAAATTTATAAAAATAAAAGTAATTCCCTAATTTATAAATTGTCAAATGATATGAACAGGTGGTTTTCAGAAGAAGAAATCAAAGCTATCTATAGTCATATGAAAAAATGCTCTAAATCACTATTGATTAGAGAAATACAAATTAAAGTAATGCTGAGGTACCACCTCACATTTATAAAAAAAATGACAAATGCTGGGGGAAATGAGGGAAGATAGGTACACTAATGAATGAAATTATGAATTGGTCCAACTGTTCTGGAGAATAATTTGGAACTATGTTCAAAGAGCTATATAACTGCGCATACCCTTTTACCCAGCAGTACCACTACTAGACCTATAACTGAAAGAGATAAAAGAAAAAGACCTATATGTACAAAAAATATTTATAGTAACTTTGCTGGTAGCAAAGAATTGAAAATTGAGGAAAGGCTCATCAAATTTGGAATGGTTGAACAAGTTGTGGTACATGATTATGATGGAGTAGTACCATGCTACAAGAAATGACAAGGGAGATGGTTTCAGAAAAATATGGGAAGACCTATGTGAACTGACACAAAGTGAAGAAAACCAAAAGATACTGTACACAGTAACAATATTGCAATGGTGATCAACTATGAAAGACTTAGCTGCTCTGATGAATACAAGATCCAAGACAATCCCAAAGGACACATGATGAAAAAAGGCTATCCACTTCCAGAAAGAGAACTGATGAACTCTCAGTGCAAATTGAATCCTCATTTTCTTACTTTATTTTTATTGCTTTTTTTCAATGTGACCAACATGAAAACATGATTTTACACATGAAATGGATACGTATTATTTGCCTTCTCAGTGTGTGTGGGTGGGGGCAACAGGTAGGAAAGAGAGAATTTGGAATCCAAAAAAAAGTTTTAAAAGAATGTTAATAAAATAAATAATTTTGTTAAAAATATAAAGGGCAAGTGGCAGAGGTAGTTATTTAATTTTTATTTTGCTTTAGGGTTTTGTTTTGTTTTCCTTGCTTAGAACTAGGAAAGTCAGAACATACACACACATACACACACACACACACACACACACACACACACACACACAAAAGGCTAATAGAGTGAATAACCAAGATTAGAATAGAAGTAGTAAAAGATACAGATTAAATCCAGATTAACTCTATATCCCAGGGCACTAAAAGAACTGGTAGATGTCATCACTGAGCCACTGTCAGTAATATTGGAAAGATTATGAAGAATGTGGAAGATACCTCAGGACTAGAAGGCAAATGTATAATAGGCCACTAGTGACTAGACTTCAATTCTTAGAAAAATTCTAGGACCTAATATGAAAAAGCTAGTGAGCATCTAGCAGAGGAAGCAGTGATCACAAAAGAACAGGCTGTGCCTGACCTACCTTTTTTTGACATAGGTGACTGGTCAGAGAATTCACTGGAAATCGTTTACCTAGATTTTGGCAAGGCATATCAATGCAGTTTAGTTAGCCTGGGCCTTACCTGGAGAGTCATGTAGACAGAAACTGCAGGATGACTGATTAGTCCATTCGTGCAATTCCTGACACCCAAAGAATGCTACCAACCACTTTCCTTGTCTGACCTACTCGTGACTAATATATCCAAAGGTTCCTGGGGTCTGCTCACCTTAGAATGGTGTATTTTGTAAAAGGTTCCAGCCTCCTTTTGTCTACCTCAGCAAAAACTACATGGACCCTACCCTACTGTTATACTGAAGGAAACAAAGGGAAGAGGAAGAGGGAGAGTGGAAGAGAGAAAGAGAGAGAATTTTCTGCTTTTATAGAGTAAAAATTGCTCAATTCTGACCTTCATAGTAATAGCTGACATTTATACAATGCTATAAGGTTTACAGAGCACTTTACATACATTATCTCTTGACAAAAAGGGCAAGGGCAAAGCGTCCTGTTTGGAAAAGAGAGCACCATCCCTTTGTCTTTCTTCCAAATAACACACGGATGCAAATATAGACAGCATTTTCCCCAAACTCTAACTGTATAAAATCTACATGAGGTCTATAATCAGGGTAGTTCACCCCGATTCTAAACTTCACTGATATTACATATCTGCACGTAAGTATATATTCAGATATTTGCATTAAATATTCATTCCAGTACAAAGCTGGGGTGGGGTCTGAGCAGTTTTTTGCTAAAGTAGACAAAAGGATGCTGAAGGAAGGAAGGGAGAGAGAGAGAGGGAGAGAGAAAGAGAGATGGGAGGGGGAAAGGGAGAAAATGGGGGAGGGAAAGGGAGAGATGAGAGGTAAAAGATGAGAAACGAGAGAGAAAGAAATCTCATTCAAAATGATCCCACATTAGGTGTGTAGTGTGTTTTCAAATCAATACTATCTTCAGGCCAATCCGCTATAGAGAAACTTGACCTTGGCACTTGAAGCTGAACAACAAAGCCCTACTAACAAAGACTAAGAAATGCAAGAAGGTGGGCACAGCAGCTGGCCAGCTCTTCCCATACCCAAAATACTCCTTTTTGGCACCTTTCTCTCTCCCCCACCATCTGTATAGAGATGGATCACTACAGATATGGAACATTGTGGGTATATGTATGTATACATACATACACATACACATGTATGTATATGTGTATATATGTGTGTGTGTGTATATGTGTAAATGTGTACATATATACTGTCTGATTCCATTTATGCATTAATCAGTTTTGTTGACCTCCTCTTTCCTCTTTTTTACTTTATTCTTTCATAAAGAATGGCACAATGTGTAAAGCAGGGGAAAAGGATAGATCCAGAAGTGAAGGTGATATAAAAACAAAAATTACCCAAAAAGGTAAAGAATTTAATCAGGATTAAAACAATTAGTAAAGAAATAGGAAAACACTCTTTGCATACCCCAGATTAGGGTTCTATTTCCAAGCAAATAATTACAAAATTACTATCTTCTAAGACAGAGGTAGGGAACCTGCGGCTTTGAGGCCACATGGGACCCTCTAGGTCCTCAAGTGTGGCCCTTTGACTGAATCCAACCTTCACAAAACAAATCTCCTTAATAAAAGGACTTGTTCTGTAAAACTTGGACTGAGTCAAAAGGCCACACTTAATGACCTAGAAGGCCACATGTGACCTCAAGGCCGCAGGTTCCCCACCCTTACTCCAAGACATGAGCTCTAGGGGAAGGCATGACAAATGACTTTTAGGCAGCTAGACTAAAGTGTGGAAGGACAGGCTCAAGCAGCAACAGAATTGACTCACCACCCCTGCCATTTTTTGCCACTTCATTTATAGTAGGGGCTTGTCTTTCTCAGCTCCCATCAACACACTCTTGGCAGCTAACAAGTAGGCAGCACTGATACTGATGCCCTTTATGCAGATACCAAAATTCCTAAATTCTCCTGAAGTCCCCGTCATTCGTCTACAAGTTCAGATCCATCTTCCAACTTCAACTCTACTTCTTCAATGAGTCCAGTACCTGCCTCACAGTCTTCTTCTCAACTTCAATCCCTGCCTTCATTGTTGCTAACTTCAATATTCATGTTAATACTCTTTCAAAGATCCTGGCTTCCCAGTTCATTACCTCAGACACCTAAGGGGATGGTAATACCTTAGAGATCACCCAAAAGTACCCTACCTCCAAGATCTTGAAATCCGAAATCTCCCTGTCTCACCATAATCTCTTGCCCTTTCATTTCTACTGCCTCTTGCCTCCTAAAGCCAAATTACACCATTACAAGGATATCCAGTCTTGTAAAACTTCATTTTCTCTAGTCTATAACCCCTGTTTTGGCCTCATTTTTCTCCATTCACTGTTCTGACCCTATAGTTAACTACTTCAACAAGGAACTAGTGTCCATGCTTGAACCCTCTGCCCCATTGTCTTTCCCTATTCATGCCTTATTAATTTTCAACCCTATGTCACCTCCACCATCCATCTTCTCTGTCCATACTCAAAAGCCACTGAATGCTACTACAAGAAGCCATGAAATGGTGCAAAGGATGTCACAGCCTTCTCCCTGCCAAAACTAAGCTCTCTACTTTTGTGCCTTTAATCTCTTCTCCCATATCCTTCAAGAACTAGTCTCATCGATCATTCCACCTCTCTCCATTGCCCGACTCCTTTCCCTGCTGCCTGAGGTCTTCTCTAACATTAAATAACTTTCCTTTGACCTTGTCATTGGCTCAAGCTAATATCCTTTATCACTTCTCCTTTTCAAAGCTAAACTCCTAGAAAGAGTAGCCTATACTCATTAATCTTACTTCCTCATCACCTATATAACTGCTCTGACCCTACCACACTACTGAAATTGCTCTGAATTGCTAAATCTGATTGCCTTTTCTTGGTCCTAATCCTCCTTGACCATTCTGCAGCATTTGACATTGGTGGCCATCCCACCCCTGGAGGCACTCCATTCTTGACTACCATGACCCTCTTCTCATCCAGTTCTCTCATCTATATGATTGTTCTCTCTTATACTATTCTGATGACTCTTTGTCCTTCTCCCACAGTCTAAGCATATGTGCTTCCCAAGTCTCTGTCCTGGGCACTATTCTCTCTCTACACCCTCACCCTTGTTGATTCAACCAGTGCCATCAGCCACAGTTCTCACCTAAATTCCAGTGCCATATTTCCACCTACCTGTTGGAAATTTTTCATAAGCATCTCAAACTCAGCATATCCAAAATTGAACCTAAACATGCTTCCCTTCAAACTTCCCTGTTTCTGATCAATTATCCAAGCTCAAAAACTCAGGGTCATTTTTGATTCTTCTCTCTCCCTCAAACCCCTAATACAATCAGTTGCCAAGTCCTATCAATTTAATCTCCAAAAAAAAGCTGTCCTCTCACATTCTCTCTCAACTTGTTGCCATCATTCTAAATAGACCTTCATTATTTCTCAGCGTGACAATTTCATTCACTTCCTAACTACTTGCTTGATAGCAGGATCTCTCCCCTCTTCACTTTATCCTTCACACAATTAACAAAACAATCTCCCTGCGCAGGATGTGCTGGAGCCAGCTCTAAGGAGGTTGCTAGAGCCCATTGTTAAATTTTCAGTGTGAGCATTTACACCTCAGAAAAACCTCAGAAATCAGTCACTACAAATGAGGGGTTGATTTATTGCTTTGCTGACTGCCTAGACTTAAGAAAGTGCAGCAGACTTAATAGTGCAGCATAAACTTAAAATTACTTGAGCTCAGCAAGAGGGCAGTAGAAGTCTCAGGGAATGAAGTCATCACCGGACTGAGCCCAGTGACTGTAGTATAATAATGATGATGATAATGATGATGATAATAATAATAATAACTGATTTTATCTAGCACTTTAAGATTTGCAAAGTTTTTTTTTTAATCTGGTACTTTTAATCACTTCGCAAACATCCATTATGTCATTTTTTTCTTTTTTCAATTTTTATTTACATTATTTTAACTCATAGAATAAAACAGGTATTTCTATACTATAGCATAATTTAAATACACATGCAAATCTGTTATGTACAGCTTGAAAAGCTGTAAAATAATAAATACAATAAACTAATATAAACTAACGAACTGAAAATGCCCCTGCAGGAGACTTCTGTCTTGTTCCTCAAGGGAATGGATTGGATGACCTAATTAATATTCTTTTAAATACATAATAAAGATATCATATAAATTTCCTTTTTTCTTCCCTCTCTACCCCCCAGATACAAATATGCATGTATGTATATGTATATGTGTGCATATAAAACATACATACTAAATCATTCTATACACACTTTTATTTATCAGTTTTTTCTCTGGATGCACTTATTTGAACCTCACAATATACTTGCCCCTAAGGCTTTGGTCTGTCTTCCTCACTCCTCTGCCCAAAAAACCTTCAGTGGTTCCCTTTTTCTTGTAGAAAACTCCTTAGGCCAGCATTGAAGGCCCTCCACAGTCTTTGTCCAGTTATCTTCCCTGTTACTCCCTTCAAGCACTCAAGCTTCCAGTCAAACTGAACTGTTGCTTGTCCCCGAATTCATCATACCATCTCCCACCTTGGTGTACTTCCAAAGGTCAGCCCCACACTGCAAATTCATTCCTTCCTCGTCTTTGTATCACAAAACCTAGCAAACTGCCGGGTACATAGTAGGTGCTTAATGTTTGCTAACTGATTGATTTATCCTCACTTTTCAGAAGCCTTCTCTTCTTTCAAGGTTTGGTCCAGGTGCCACTAGAGTTAGCCTTCCCCCACGGCCCCCCGAAAATGTTCTCTCTCTCTTCAAATTTTCCTAGAGCAGTTATTCTGGATCTTTCCTGTGCCCTGTATATTGTACTTGTTTATATTGCATATATTATACACTCCCTTGTCTATCTATTTCATAGCCTCCCCGGTAGAACATGAGCCTCTCAAAGACAGGAGTAGCGTCATTTTAGTAGTTTTGCTTCCCAGCAGCTAGCACAGTGCTTTGCACATAATCAATATAGGAAAAAAGAAAGGGAAGGAGAAAGAGAGGGAGGAGAACCTAAGTTTCAGGCAAATGGAGGGAGTGGAGTAAAACTCCAGGGGATCTCCTCTCACCACCCACTCTCAACAATCCTCTACAATTTCTCAGGGAGAATGAATATACAATCTTTGCAGTGAGATCCTTCCATCTAAGGTACTTCAGCAGGCAATCACTTGGAGCATGCAGAGGGGTGGGGATGGGGGTAGGAGGTAGGAAGGGGAGGTTTCTCCTCACTTAGCAGCCACAAGCAGCAGGGAGACATCAGGTAGGGACTCCCCTAATGTGTGTGCATCAGGAGAGGAAGCTGTTATTATTCTTTCTACTGCTACCGGGGCAACTAATAAGTGCTGTTTTCTGGGTTACCAAGGGTAGAATAAGTCCATATTTAGGTTTATGTGAGCCAATACTCAGTATTCATTCGTTGGCTTCAGATGTTGCTTTTTTTTGGAGACACTACATTCCTATTAAATGACTCACTGACAATCTTCAACCAGCAGAATAATATCAGCGATTGAGTCAGGAAAACTATTACCTGAATTGCCAGTTTTAATGAATCTAATAAGTAAATAGTAATGGCCTAATCTTTACAGGCAGTTAAACCATGCATGGCTTGATAAATATCCCTATATGACCGACTTGCCTTAAAACAAAAACAAAGTACTCTCCTGGAGAAACAAGACAGCTGCAAGAATTAACATGAGTTCCCTGAGGAGTTGGAGAGTTATTAAGACCAGAGGAGATACCCCCTGGCAAGAGAACTACTCAGCACTAGCAAGGGATGATTACTGAGTGTTAAGTCAGTCTGGATACATCTTAAGTATTCAAGTCTTCATGCTAGGACTGGGAACATAGCCCAAACTGGAGCATGGGAAAATGGCCCAAGATTTACTTGTCAATTCTACTGTTTGAGCATCTTGACTATGTGTCTGTCCCCTTCTCTTAACTCTCAGAGCCACCCCACCCCCAGCTCAGGCCCTCATCACCTCTCATACAGACTGCTAAAGTCATCTCCTAATTCATTTCATCGCACCCGTTCTCTCTCTTCTCCAACCCAACCTCTTACACAGCCGTAGAAGTGATTTTCCTATAACAGATCTGGCCAAGTCAACCCTTCTACCCCCAACCCTAATAAACTTCAGTGATTCTCTATTATCTCTCAGAACAAATGTAAAACTCTCTCTTTGGGGCATTTAAAGCCCTTCACAACCTGGCTCCAACCTACTTTTCCCACCTTTTTTATACGTTGCTATAACTGGCCTTCCTGCTATTTCTCGCCTATGACACTCCATCTCCTATGTTCAAAAAGGCTGTCCCCTCATGCCCAACACGTACTCTCCCTCTTCCCCTCCATATCCTAGACTCCCCAAGGCCACTCCCTCTGCATTTCCATTTATTACTATTTATCTCCTTCAAAAGTCCGCTCAAGAAGCACTAGCTACATGACGTGATTCCTGATTCATTAGTGCCTCTCCCCCCAAAAAACTTGTCCTGTATTTATTTTGCATAAATCTTGAATATACTTGTAAGTGCATCCAGCCTCAGACACTTACTAGCTAAGTGATCTTGAAGAGTTACTTAACCCTATCTGCCTCAGCTTCCTCACCTGTAAAATAAACTGTAGAAGGAAATGGCAAGCCACTCTAGTGTCTTTGCCAAGAAGACCCCAGTGTCACAAAGAGTCAACCATGACTGAAAATAACTAAACTAAATAACTATACAACAAACATTCATATTGTACTTATTATCAACACCACTAGAATGGAAACTTCTTGAAGGTAGAGTTTATTTCATTTTATCTTTGTATCCCCAGTGTCTAGCATAATGTCTGGTACATAGTGAGTGGTTACTTAATAAATGCTTGCTGATTATTCACCTTCTACTTCATTCTTTGAGGTTCATAATGGCTTTGAAATACATACTACATAGGGGATTGAATACTGGACCTGAGGTCATGAAAGCTTGAGTTCAAATCCTTCCTCAGAGACTTACTGGTAATATGACCTTGGGAAAATCATTCAACAAATGTGTGTGTGTGTGAGTGTGTGTGTATGTTTGTGTGTATGTGAGAGAGAGAGAGAAAGAGAGAGAGTGAATGAATGTACTTGTAAAGTGCTTTGAAAACCTTAAAGCTCTCTTTCAGTCCTAACTGTTATAGATTTAAAATTGAAGGGACCTTTGAGGTCATCTAGTCCAAACCTTTCAGCTGACAGATGAGGAAACTGAGAAAGTGGTAAAACAGGGAAGTGGTAACTTCCCTAAAGTCGCACCGATAATCAGTGGCAGAGTGAAAAATTGAACCATGTCTCTCCACCTACCCTAGTAGAGTACAATGTAAAAAGCATTGGATTTGAAGCCAGACGTGTCCAATGTTTTTTTTTACATTGTACCCCACTAGGGTAAGGTGAGGTATCAGTAGGCAGAGCTTCAGGTCTTCTCACATTTTTGTAGTCTTGCTTCTCAAGCTATTCTGAAAACCTGGGTAAGAAGAGAGTCACTCCTGATGCAACAATATTCTAATAATATTCCCCATCATGCAACTTAAAAGGAACAGTCTGGAAAGAGTTTACCATGAGGCTACAGGCCTGATGCAGAAATGATTAAAAGGGCTAGCCAGGCTCAGCTTAACCAGCAGCACTTGAGAGGGGACATGCTCATCATTGGACAGTATCTACAGAGTAAACAATAAGAGTCCTTACTTAGCTTAGGATAAAGGATAACTTGAGGTGAAACTAAGGACAAAGAAATTTACCTTAATGTCTCCCATAAGGAGAGCTGCCACATTGCAAAGGGAGATAATGAGACACCATCTCAGGAGACATTTAAAGGTCAGGCTTCATAAAGCCTAGTCCTTCGGAGCTGTGAAAACCCCACTTCAGAGGAAAAGAATTAAGTGAGGCCCTCGAAGGGGCAGGTTGGGAGCCAGCCAGAAATGCTTGACAGGGCTGTGATAGAGAGCAGTAGAGGAAGTTAGAGTATAGGGGACAGGAAAGAAAAGTGCAAAGAATGGGAGATGGGAGAGGTACTGGCAACCTGAGAAGGTAGTTGAGAATACTGCCCTGTCTGGACTTGCAAAAACAAAAAACAAAAAAAAACAACCATCCAAAAAATTTATGGTCTTCCAGAATTGCTAGCAAGTCATCCCACTCATTTCTGTAAGAGTTGGGGATTTGAAATTATGATACATACAGTGAAGTTAATGTCTCCTTCCTCTATTCTTCAGCTCAATATTTGCCAGAATTCCTCTGACCTTTCATTATCACTTTTGTCCAACAATCTGGACAGAGAACGGCAAGCAGATTCTTAGGTCCTTTGGGGGCATACTACATGACTGTAGACTGAAAATGCTGCTGCAGGCAACTTCTGTCTTGTTCCTCAAGAGAATGGATTGGATGACCTAATTAATATTTCCTACCTTTAATTCCAAGTAGATGAAGGAAATGTCATGCATGATAAGATCCACAATGTTCACATAGGGTGACTAAATCCAGGGCAAGCCAATTATAGTCTGAAAGCTAGGTAAAATATTTAAGTTTGCATCAACCTGCAGATGTGTTTGTTATACACAAATATTTATGTATATAGCAGTCTATCCAGAGCCAAAGAAGAAAAACATGGTTTATACTCACTGGGAATTTACCTAGATAAAATTTATTGATGTTCAAATAAAGAGTACCAAAAGAGCACACCAATCTCTATGCCAGTTTGAGGCATATAGGGCACCCTGGACCCTTTTGTCTTGATCCAGGACAGGTTACACAGAGCACTCGAAGTCTCTCTAGCAGCAGGTCAGCTTTGCAGGAATGCAGCTTGACATAAGTCGTTCTTGAGTGTTGGGACTTGTCTCACATTATAGTCATGAGCTACTCAATCTTACTGATTCTACCTCCACAATATCTCTTGCCACTGACTCATTCTCTCTGCTCACACAGCTAGCCCGGGCTCTTATCACATCTCACCTAGAATATTGCTATAGTCTCCCTGCCTCACGTCTCTCACCACTTCAGTACATCCTACATTCCAAGGCCAAAGTAATTTCCTTTAGGCTCAGATCTGACAATATGATGACCACACCTGATTCAGTCAACTCCACTAGCTTCCTACTCCCTCTAGGATAAAATATAGACTTTTACATTTAGTTTTTAAAGTCCTTTATAACCTGGTGCCAACCTATCTTTCAAGCCTCAATGGACATTTCTCTCTCTCCTGCATTCTGCAATCCAGCCAAACTGGTCCTCCCTCTGTTCCTTACGTACAGCACATAGCAGGTACTTAGTAAATGCTTGATGATTTACTGATCAAAACCAATCTCCTCAATTTACAAGCGAAAAACTAAGGCCCATAGAAGAGACTTGAGGGGTCTAAAGTTGCCCAAGTAATTAGTACTGAAGCCAAAATTCAAATCCAAGTCCTGTGACTTTGCCCCACTCAGACTCCAAGTACATAGTATGTATTCAGCAGTCAAAGAATAAATTCAACCTCCCATAAATGCTCAAGAATAATAATGCCTTATAAATGTAAATCTCCTGTGGAGGATTTATAGAAAGATATGGGCAAGAATCACACAAGAAGAGAAAGCCTTGTATGAGCTAAAATATGTACCGGTGAGACAATCAATTTGAGCATAGATTCACCAAAGGATTGAATTAATTGTACTATAGAAAATATCTTTGATCTGAAAATCACTTTTAAAGAGTGATCCAGGCATAGGTAATGGTAGGCCATTGGGCAAAGACCTTTCCTACAGTTTAAGAATACTTTCTGCACAGGTCCTCTTCCTAATAGGACATTTCATTCTAATAGATAATATGCAAGGGTCTCTGTCTGTTTTCCTTTGCTACATGCACACAAGGATTTGGACATAGTTAACAAAGATTAAGGAATTTTTGAAACAAAGGCAGCAGTAAAGATAATAATGACAACCACTATAATAATAGCTGCCATGTGAAGGCATGTGAAGTGCGTTACAAAAATCTCATTTTAACCTCACAGTAACCCTGTTGCTGATTCTTATTATCCCTATTTTTCAGATGGGAAAAATGATGCTTAGAGAGGTTAGATTGTGAGATCCACAAGGTCAGGAAATATCTTTTGGTTTTCCTTTATTTATATCCCAGCACTTAGCACAGTGCCTAGCACACAAGGATGCTTAATAAATGTTTATTGACTGACAGATCAAATGATTTGCCCAGGGTCACACAATTGGTAAGTGTGTAAGGCTGGCATTAAACTCAGATCTTCTTGTCTCGAGGTTGCACTTTACCCACTGCAATATCTAGCTGCCTGTAGAAAGAATACAAGTCAAAAGACCTGGGTATCCAATTCCAACTGTATCATTTACTATCTTTTGGACTCAGTTTCCTCAGCTGTAAAATGAGGCTAATAATACTTTTACTACCCAAATAGTGAGACAGAATGATATATTGGAATCAGGAAGAAGACCTGTGTTTTAATCCTGCTTCAAGATCCTAGCTATGTGATCAAAGGTGAGTCATTTAATACCTACTTCACTGGGATGCTGCAAGGTGATATACATGTAATATACATATATCATACATGTAATATACATCCATTCAGGGCCACTCCCCCAACTTTCTCTTGCATTGTCAGGCTAGGATTGAACAGTTGCTAGTTCTACTCCCCCTTAGGGTTCTAAAGGCAACCCTGAAGAGTTGGGTTTATAGTACTATTGCTCAGAAGCCCCCATTGGTATGCTTCCCATTATCAATCAGAATCAGTAAAACTCTATTAGTTTTTTAGAAAAGGGATATATTAAGAAGATGTAGCAAGAATAGTTGTTGCAAAAAAAATTCCACCATAATAGGGGTATATCTTCCCTTGGAACTCACGAAGATCCTGGGCATAGTGGATTCAACTTAGAGTACAATAGTAATGAGGCACATGTGTAAAGAATACATGTGGATAAGTGCTTGTAGTAGGAGTCCTTTTCTCTCTTCATGGAGTCCTCATGAAGATCCCATTAGGATTAGCTCTCTGTTGGGCTTCAGGGTTCAATGCTGATCTAGGTTCCATAACCATCATTTCTATTCATCATGATCAGTAATGACCCCTAAAGCTACTGCTGTCTTCAGATGACACTCTTTCTGCATCTGACTTACAGGTATTTCTTCTGTCATTGACCATTATCACTCTAACTGCTACTGCTTACAGTCACTTGTATCTCAGAGTCTCCTGAACTCACAAATCACCTAGTCATTCTCCTTTAGGAATACTCATTCACTCGTGATAAAGAGTAAAAGGAAAAGAAGCAATCACTATGTACTAACGGACACACAGAGACCAGATGGCAGATATGGTAGCCACCCTTCCCCCTACCTGACAGCTCATAGGAGTTCTTGGCTCACTCATTACAAGAAAAGAGAAGGCAAGATGAGGGAGGGAGCAGGATCCCTTTTGTTGGCGCACTCTTTTCTGGCTCTGCATCCACAGAGTCATCAATTCTTCCGGCTTCGCTTTTCATCATCACTCCCTTCTGCCCCAGTCACCCAAGGTAGGAAAAAGTCTTCTAAAGTCCTACATGTTGTATTAGAAACAAGCAAGTCTATGCATTCTCTCTGAAACCTACCAAGAATGGCAAATCTGAGCTTGCTCTAAGGCCTGGGACCTCATTGGCCAGTCCTGACATTACATGTGAGAAGTGTTTTGCAAACTTTCAAATGCTATGCGGGTATATTATAATGTCCATTAAGCACTTTGTAAACCTTAAAGCGCAACATAAATAAATGGAAACTGCTATTTCAAAGTCACTCAGCAAGTCAACGAAAAATCTATTACATTTCTGTTATTTGAAGTCTCTATTCTCACACTATAATAACCACCTCTCCCTATATCATCTCCAACCCAAATAATTTTTGTCACAGCTAAAAACAAATAAAATTGGGGGAAATGAGCAAAGTAGACAGCTGGTGCAATAAAGAAATCCAAAGGTGAGAGACTGCTGATTGCATCTCCTCCCACACGGCGTATTTGAGACTAGATACTCGGGAGTCTTTTTTTAACAGTAAAACTGTTGTTTAATCACTATTTTCCCTTCACAGCCCCATTTAACAGAATAAACTGCTTAATTAGATCTAGAATTTGCAGAGTTTCTAGAGGATAAAATCAAGAGAAACTTTTGCAAATGTTGCAAGACATCAGGACTGTCCCTCATACTTGGAATGCTCTTTTCCTCACCTCCACCGCCTGGCTTCCTTCAAGACCCAGATAAATTCTCAGTCTACAAGAAGCTTTTCCCAATCTCCCTCTACCGATTATTTATTTATCCCGTACATTACTTATTTGTACATAATTGGGTCTATGTTGTCTTCCCCATTAGTGTATGAGCTCCTCAAGGGCAAGAGACTGTCTTTTGCCTTTCTTTGTATCCCCAGAGTTAGCATAGTGCCTGGAACATAGTAAATATATAATAAATGTTTATTAACTTCCTGACATCAGGTATGTGCTTAAGCTTAACATGACCTCAAGATGCCTTCCTGGCTGACCAGGTATGGTGTAATGATGTGTAAAAATTTGGGATACTGGATGTAGCACTGATAAGACCCAGTAGATGCCATCTCTGTGCTACCTGTACCTTTCTTCATACTTAAGCAACTCCTCAAGTAGAAAGCAGCTACAATAGAACAATCGCAAATGAATGTTGAAAAATTACAATGAACAAGTGTGGCCTCAAAAAAGAGTTAGGAGAAAAGATATCTCCTACCACTCCTTTGCAGGTCAGGGAGAGGATATCCATGGATATAGAACAATGCACATATTGTCAGTCTTTTGACTGATTGATCAGTTTTGCTGATTTTTTCTCTTCCTTTCTTAAAAAATGTTTGGTTATATGAGATGGCAGGCTCACTGGGACGAGGGATATTTGACAAGATTTAGGTTCCGTAAAAACAAAAGATATCAATTAAAATATATTGGGGGAAAATCTGCTAGAGCTAGCCTTAGTAATCTATTCTATGTAATTATTAATTTATTAACTAAACCATAGTCACTCTACTAAGGTTCTGTTCTGATGCCTCACTGAGGTGTAAAATGATTCTGGTTCCAAAAGCTATGCCAGTGGAAAACAAGCTACAAGCTACAACAGGTCCCACAAGCTGCAAAGACTTCAATCTATACCTAACAGGAGTCTAGATTTCTGTTATCCAAGTACCAGTTTAGCTCAGTTGAGAGAATCTCAATAGCAGAAACCATCGGGTACCTTATTTCTCTGGCTGCAGCAGTCATTAAACTGTCTATGAAGATGTTTGGGGATTATAATTATGTCAACATGAAGAAATCACAAATCCTCAAAAGAAGTATTAGAGTAAGTACTCAGTGATGATTATAATTGAAGTGAGAACAAAGAGTGCCTAGCAATAGATCTCAACTATACTACAAAGCAGTAATTCTCAAAATAATTTGGAACTGGTTAAAATAGAGAGAATGATCAATGGAACAGATTAAGAATATACAATATATAGAAGAAAATGAAACTATTAGTCTCATGTTAGATAAACACAAAGATTCTAGATACTGGGAATAGGACTATTAGAAAAAAAACTGTTGGGAAAAATTGGACAGCCATATGAAAAAAAATTAGATTTTGCTTACCACCTCACAAGGTAAAATCCTTATGGACATGTTACTAGATATAAAAGATCATGTAATAAACAAATTAGAGAAATAAGGGGTGGGGAATCCCTTCAAATATATGGAGTAAGGTAGAGATCATGATTTAAAAAGGGATAAAGTTATATTAGATAAAATGGACAGATTTGATTAAATAAAAATATTTTACGCAAGTGAATCCAATACAGCTAAGATTAAAGGAGAAAGAACAGGGGGAAATTTTTTGCATAAATTTCTTTGATAAAGGTCTAATTTCTAAGATACATAAAGAACTGACTCAAATTTATAAAAGCAAGAGCCATTCCCTAATTGATAAATGGTCTAAGAACATGAATAGGCAGTTCAGAAACACAGACTATTTATATCCATATTTTTAAATGCTCTAAATCAATGATTAGAGAAATGCAAATTACAGCATTTCTGAGGTTGTTCTTCACACCTGATTGTCAAAGAGAACAAAAAAAAAGAAAATGATAAATGTCAGATGAACTGAAGGAAAACAAGCACACTGACGCACCATTGACATATCTGTGGATGGGTCCAACCATTGTAAAAGATAATTTGTAATTATTCCCAAGAAGTTATTAAAGAATAAACCCTTTGACATAGCTACACCACTACAAGAACTATACCACAAAAAGATCAAAGAAAGAAGGAAAAACTCTTATAGGTACTAAAATATTTATAGTAGCTCTTTGTGTCAGGGCAAAACAAAAACGAAAACCTGGAAACTAAGAAAATGCCCATCAATTGTGGAATGGATAAACAAATTTATAGATATGAAAGTATTAGAATTCTATTTTGCTTTCAAAATGCAGGATGGGAGCTTTCAAAGAAACACAGAAAGACTCTTATGAACTGATAGAGGAGGAAGTGAGCAGAACCAGAAGAATAATTTATACCATAATATCAGTTTTATAAAACTGAACAATTTTCAAAGACTAAAGAATTCCAATCAATTAAATGACCAGCATGATTTCAGAAGATTGATAAAGAAAAACATTATTTACCTCATGACAGATAATGGACTAATATGGAAGATAAGAAAATGATTATTGGACATGAGCTATATGAGAATATGTTTTCCTTTTCCATACCTATGTAATATAATGGTTTTGGGTTTGGGAAGGTGGAAAAAATGAATCCTTGATAACTGAAAAATAAAACAATTAAAATTTACAATTAAAGCAATACATATGAAAGCATAAATTTAGTTGAAAGGGTGGGAGTGAGAGAAAGAGATGGAGGGAGGGAAAGGAGAACTATTTTGTTGAATGTAAGTTCTTTGAGGGCATGAATTTTTTTCTTTCCCCAGCATCTAATCCATTTCCTGGTACTTAGTAAGAACTTAATAAATACTCATTGAAATCAACTGAACTCAATTAAATTTAGTAAAATCTGAAATATGAATTTCAAAATAACAACCCAAAACCAAAAGAAAAAATTTACTACCTTGGATTCCACTGCCCTGCGTCAAAATCAAGAATAATGACAGGCATGTCTTAATACCAATCAATCCTTTGGCTAAAAAGTGAGTGAGCCCGAGGAATCTATATCCTGACCAAACCAGATCTACAAAGGCTGCATGTTTTGACAACCTAGGTGGAAAGTCGAAAAGTATGTCTACTGCCAAGATCATGTAACAACTATGAATTGAGCAAAGGCATGTGAGTCACCTGTAGGTGAAACAATGGGAAGTGGGTACAAATGGAGGGTGATGAATATAACACTAAAATTCTTCCTGCCTCCAATATCATATTTCTCCTACCCTCCCCGTTCTGTGTCACAACCAGCCACATATGACCAGAAGTCAGCGATTAAGGTCAGATATTACAAAAAAGATAAGTCAGCAATAGCTAAGAGAACTTTCCAAAGCATAAATGGTAAGGTTTTCATGAGGTTACAACCCAAGGCAATCACTTCTGACTTCATCGCAATGTTACCTATCAAAAGAAGTATCAAATAATGGAAAAATAATAATAGATGACATTTATATGGTGCTTTAAAAGTTACAAAGCATTATTTCATTTCATCAAAAGAATTTCTAAAAATCTGAAAAAGATATGTATGAAAGGAATATGTATTTTGATTGGACTCATCCTAAGCCATTCTCAAAATAAAGATGAAGACACAAGTTCACACTATTTAATTATACATATATATACATATATATATATATAATAAACAAATTCACTATGTTTTGTTCTCGCCTTCAAAACCTGCCTAATCTTAAACTGTCAGTCTCTGGGATTAAAATAATAGCCATTTTTGAATATAACAATGTGTAACATTGTCCAGGCTTTGAGTTTTGCAAAGTGTTTCATATACATATATATATATACACATATATATGTGTGTATACATATATATGTATATGCATATACATACACATGTATATATATACATATATATTTATGTATATATGTATGTGTGTGTATATATATTTATGTATATATATATAATATATTACTTTATTTAAGCCTCATAATATTCCTTTAGGGTAAGGGACTATAAATATTTTCCTGTATTTTAATTGATGAGGAAATTGATGATCAGAGAAGTTAACAGACCTGTGCATGTACACAAACTAACTGTTAGAGGCAGAATTTTAGGATTCCCAAGTTCAGTAGTCTATCCATTATATCAGAAGGCCTCCCTATCCACACTGCCTCCCAAAATGTAGTAAACTTACTACATTCTCGTTAAACTGAAGGGGCCAAAACTGAACTGGATTGAATAAGTGATGTTTCCCTTTGGTCTCTTTTTCTCTTTGTGGTAATTCCCCTAGGTATAGAGGTGACCTAGTACCAGTACCAGGTGGGCAACCTGTCTTAAGGTGATACCATGTATAATCAAAAGGGTAGTATTGGCAGGGGATTTTAATTCCATTTCAGAAAATGATGAAGTGAATGACTTATTAAGTCAAATAGACTCAGTTTAAAAGAATATGGGATTAAAGGGTGTGTATTTAGACACCTTCTACAAAGTCTGGCTCTGATGCTTCATCATGCCATAGATTCTCAAAGGATTATCAAAGGCAATGCCAAGAGTATATAAGTTCTGGCATGCCCTACCGTGAGTATTAAGTATAGTTGTAGCAACAGCGTATGTCTGCTTTCTGAGGACCAGCCTAACAAAGTATAAATAAATTTATCACCACCAGGCTGACCACTTGATTATGGAGATGTGATAACCCATGAAACAAAGAAAAGTACAAAAGGTCCCTAAGTCAAGTATGGCTTCTGAGGAAGTGGCAGACATGATGGGAAAGAGAGTATTATATAGACCAACATCTTAAACAATATATCAAGATAAGGTAAACATAGGTACATGATTTAGACATAAAGTATGATACTATAAGCAAATTAAGAGAGTAAGGAATAGTTTACCTGTAAGATCTATGGAGGAGAGAAGAATTTTTGACCAAACAAGAAACAGAGAGCATTACAAGAAGTAAAATGGATAATTTCGAATATATTAAATTGAAATGTTTTTACACAAACAAAACCAAAGCAACCAAGACTAGAAGGAAAGCAGAAAGCTGGGAAACAATTTTTTATAGCAAGAGTCTCTGATAAAGGCCTCATTTCTCAAATATATAGAGAATTGAGTCAAATTTATAAGAATACAAACCATTCCCCAGTTGATAAATGGTCAAAGGATATGAAGTCAGTTTTCAGATGAAGAAACAAAAGTTATCTACGGTCATGTAAAAAATTTTCTAAATCACTACTGATTAGAGAAATGCAAATTAAAACAACTCTGGGGAATGACCTCACACCTATCAAATTGGCTAATATGACAGAAAAGGGAAATGATAAATGTGGGAGAGGATGTGGGAAAATTGGGACATTAATGGATTGTTGGTGGAGTTGTGAACTGAGCCAATCATTCTGGAGAGCAATTTGAAACTATGCCCACAGGATAATCAAGCTATGCATACCCTTTAATCCAGCAATACTACTACTAGGTCTGTATCCCAAAGAAATCACGAAAAAGCATAAAGAATTCACCTGTACAAAAATATTTATTGCTGCTCTTTTTGTGGTAGCCAAGAGTTGGGAATTGAGGGAATGTCCATCAACTGGGGAATGGCTGAACAAGTTGTAGTATATGAATGTAATGAATTACTATTGTGCTATAGGAAATGATGAGCAAGAAGTTCTCAGAAAAACCTGGACTTACATGAACTGATGCAAAGTGCAATGAGCAGAAACAAGAGAACATTTTGCACAGTAAATATTGTATGATGATTAACTGTGAATGACTTAGCTACTCTCAGCAAAGCAATGATCTAAGACAGTTCTGGAGGACTATGATGAAAAAAAGAAAAAAAGAACTGATGGAGTCTTAATGCAGATCAAAGTATACTTTTAAAAAATTTCTTTACTTTTCTTGTTTGCTTCCTTTTTTGGTCTTTGTTTTCTTCCACGACATGACTAATATGGAAATATTTTACATGACTGCACACGTATAATCTATATTGTAGACAGACATACACAGAGAGAGATGATGATGATGATAATTGATAGATAGATAACTTATTAAACATTTACCATGTGTCAGTCATTGTGCTAAGTGCTGAGGCTACAAATACAAGAAAACAAGACATTCCCTAATCATAAAGATCTTTTACATTCTTAAAAGTAAGCTATCAGTGAGCAGGTTTTGGGCAGGAATTACCCCAGGTGGTCAAAAAATGGTGAAGAAGTGGAGCAGTCTTGAGTAATTTCAATTGACAGTAAAGTGACTTTGGTTAGGACTCCTCAAGACAGGGTGATGCCAGGCAGGGACTCACCAACCATTGCAGTGAAAAATCAACCCTATGTGGGCAAGGCAGATGTGGGGTGGAGGTCTGCAAATTGAGTTGAACTGAAAGTGTTGTTAGAAGTGAATGACAGAACTAAAAAGTACCTTAGAGATCATCTGGCTGAACTCCTTTATACAGACACAGAAACTGAGGCCAGGAGTACTGCAAACATTAATAGAAAGCAGGATATCTACAGTGAGGCCTGAATAGCAGGAAATTGTTGGCTGATGGGACATTAAAGGGAATCATGGAAACATGTGCCAAAAGGGAGAAGTGGAAAGGATGATTTCCCCTTTGGTAAAACTGCAAAGAAAGGGTTTGGCTAAATAGTGTTGCTGAAATATGCAAAGATATATTCCTCCCTTGTAGCTGACATTCCCACGCTTACTGAGTGGAGAAAAAAAATGAAAGTCAGACAAAAGTGCCCATTTAGCTCCTTACTCTTTGTGCAGTATAAAGACCCTCTCATAAGAAAACATATCAGTTTTGAAAGAAGTAGGGTATGATAGAGCATGAAAATGAAGAGTAGTCAGGGATAGGCCATCTGAGTCTAGTTATAGCTTACATGTCTGGCAGTAACAGTAGACACAAGCATATTTAATATACATGAAAATGGGGAGGTACAAAGAAATATAATATCACTGAAGCTGTAAACATGGGGTGTGGACCAGGACCAATGACACCTCTTGTAGGGAAACAGACGCAAGAAGAAACTAGGGACAAGAGGGGTGTTCCGGGGGTGGAGCCAAGATGGCGGCAGGAAACCAGAGACTAGCATGAGCTCCCTGCTGAGTCCCTCCAAAAACCCATAAAAATTGGCTCTGAACCAATTCTAGAACTGCAGAACCCACAAAAACAGCAGAGGGAAGCAGGGCTCCAGCCCAGGACAGCCTGGATGGTCTCTGGGTGAGGTCTATCCCACACGGAGCTGGGAGCTGGGAACGGAACAGAGGAGAGCCCAGCGTGAGCGGCGCAGACCAACCAGACCAGGAGCCAGGAGGAGGGGAGGGGGCCCTAGCTCCCTGCATCAGTGAGCTCTGGCAGTTACCAGACCTCTCAACCAACAAACACCAAAGACAGTGGAGAATGTTAGTGGGAAAAGCTGCGGGAGTGGAAGGAGTTCGTGGTTTGGCTACCGACTGGGGTGGGGGGAGTTAGGGGGGGCAGGGTATAGCTACAGCTGCAGTTGCTTCCAGCCCCAGGCCCACCTGGTGGGAGGAATTAAGTGGTGGATCAGAGCAGGACTGCACAGCCTGCTGAAGATTTAAGCCCAGTCCGGGTTGGGGGTTCTTGGGGAAGGAGTAGTGCTGGTGTGGCAGAGCTGGCGCCTCCCCCCCAAACATGGAACACAGAACTCTCTAGTCTACAAGCAGTCATACCCCACTGAAAAACTCAAGGGTCAAGTTAGTTGGTTGGGAATATGGCCAGGCAGCAAAAACACACCCAGATTCAGTCTCAGACTTTGGATTCTTTCTTTGATGACAAAGTAGACCTAAACATACAGACAGAAGAAGTTAACAAAGTCAAAGAGCCTACAACAGAAACCTCCAAGAAATACATGAACTGGTCCCAGGCCGTGGAAGGGCTCAAAAAGGATTTGGAAAAGCAAGTTAGAGAAGTAGAGGAAAAATTGGGAAGAGAAATGAGAAGGATGCAAGAAAACTATGAACAACAAGTCAATGACTTGCTAAAGGAGACCCAAAAAAATACTGAAAAACACACTGAAGAAAACAACACCTTAAAAAATAGACTAACTCAAATGGCAAAAGAGCTTCAAAAAGCCAATGAGGAGAAGAATGCCTTGAAAGGAAGAATTAGCCAAATGGAAAAGGAGGTCCAAAAGACCACTGAAGAAAATACTACCTTAAAAATTAGATTGGAGCAAGTGGAAGCTAGTGACTTGATGAGAAATCAAGATATCATAAAACAGAACCAAAGGAATGAAAAAATGGAAGACAATGTGAAATATCTCATTGGAAAAACCACTGACCTGGAAAATAGATCCAGGAGAGATAATTTAAAAATTATTGGACTACCTGAAAGCCATGATCAAAAAAAGAGCCTAGATATCATCTTTCAAGAAATTATCAAGGAGAACTGCCCTGATATTCTAGAGCCACAGGGCAAAATAAAAATTGAAAGAATCCATCGATCACCTCCTCAAATAGATCCCAAAAAGAAATCTCCTAGGAATATTGTCGCCAAATTCCAGAGCTCCCAGATCAAGGAGAAAATACTGCAAACAGCCAGAAAGAAACAATTTGAGTATTGTGGAAATACAATCAGAATAACCAAAGATCTGGCAGCTTCTACATTAAGAGATCGAAGGGCTTGGAATACGATATTCCGGAGGTCAATGGAGCTAGGATTAAAACCTAGAATCACCTACCCAGCAAAACTGACTATCATGCTCCAAGGCAAAATATGGATTTTCAATAAAATAGAGGACTTTCAAGCTTTCTCAGTGAAAAGACCAGAGCTGAATAGAAAATTTGACTTTCAAACACAAGAATCAAGAGAAGCATGAAAAGGTAATCAAGAAAAAGAACAAGAAAAAGAAATTGCAAGGGACTTACTAAAGTCGAACTGTTTTGTTTACATTCCTACATGGAAAGATGACGTGTATGATTCATGAGACCTCAGTACTAGGGTAGCTGAAGGGAATAGGCATATATATATATATATATATATATACACACACATATATATGTATATATGTATATATATATAAGTGAATGTGTATGTATGTATATATGTATGGGTATATATACAGAGAGAGAGAGAGAGAGAGAGAGAGAGGACACAGGGTGAGTTGAAGATGAAGGGAAGATACCTAAAAGAAATAAAATCAAATTAAGGGATGAGAGAGGAACATACTGAGAGAGGGAGATAGGGAGAGATAGAATGGGGTGGATTATCTTGCATAAAGGTGGCAAGAGGAAGAGTTCTGTGGGAGGAGGGGAGAGGGCAGGTGAGGGGGGAATGAGTGAATCTTGCTCTCATCAAATTTGACCTGAGGAGGGAATACCAAACATACTCAATTGGGTATCTTACCACACAGGAAAGAAGAGGGAAGAAGATAAAAAAGGGGGGGAGGATGAGGGAGGGGAGGGCAGATGGGGGTGGAGGTAATCAAAAACAAACACTTTTGAAAGGGGACAGGGTCAAGGGAGAAAATTCAGTAAAGGGGGATGGGTTGGGAAGGAGCAAAATACAGTGAGTCTTTCACAACATGAGTGTTGTGGAAGGGTTATACATAATAATATACATGTGGCGTTTGTTGAATTGCTTGACTTCTTAGGGAGGGTGTGTGGGAAGGGAGGAGGGGGGAGATTTTGGAACTCAAAGTTTTAAAAACAGACGTTCAAAAACAAAAAAAAAAGTTTTTGCATGCAACTAGAAAATAAGATACACAGGCAATGGGGCGTAGAAATTTATCTTGCCCTACAAGAAAGGAAGGGAAAAGGGGATAGGAGGGGAGTGGCGTGACAGAAGGGAGGACTGACTGAGGAACAGGGCAACCAGAATATATGCAAACTTGGAGTGGGGGGGAGGGTAGAAATGGGGAGAAAATTTGTAATTCAAACTCTTGTGAAAACCAATGCTGAAAACTAAATATGTTAAATAAATTAATTAAATTTAAAAAAAATAAAAGAAAGAAAATAAGATACACAGGCAATGGAGCGTAGAAATTTATCTTGCCCTACAAGAAAGGAAGGGAAAAGGGGATGGGAGGAGAGTGGGGTGACAGAAGGGAGGGCTGATTGGGGAAAAGGGCTACCAGAATATAGACCATCTTGGAGTGGGGGGGAGGGTAGAAATGGGGAGAAAATTTGTAATTCAAACTCTTGTGAAAATCAATGCTGAAAACTAAATATATTAAATAAATAAATTTTAAAAAAAGAGGTGATGGTTTCCCACCTATCAGAGACATTAGAAACAAGCATAGATTACATGAACCAACAAAGAGCCAAACTCTGATGGTTATCTGACTTATGCTAGGCCATTTTAGTATCCTTATGGTTTTTTTTTTTTTTTTTTTTTTTTTTTTTTTTTTTTTTTGGTTTTTTTTTTTTTTTTTTTGGTGCTTGCCATTCTGAAAAAAAAAAGAAAAAGAAACTAGGGAGAAGAAAAAACGGGAGGGACAGAAACAGGAAAGAAAAAAAGTATTGCATTATAGAGCTGGAAGGGGCCATAGAAGTCAACCAGTCAAGTCCCTTCAATTTACAAATAAGGAAATTGAAATTAAATGACTTCCTGGGGGACACACAAACATCTAAGCAGGAAAGTTGAAGCAAGATTCAAATTCAGGTCGTCCGGATTCCAAGTCGAGCATTCCATTTCCACTAAGCCATAGAATGGACCCAATTAGCATTAGAGAATAGATTGAGACTGAGTCAACAATTTATGTCTTTTGTTATTGTTGTTGTTGTTGTTGGTAGATTAGTTAGATAGGGTTCCTTCCAGGAGCTCCTACTGTAGAGACTTTTCATGGCCTAAAAAAACAATAAAGTGCCATTTTGATACTTTATCATGACATGACTGTGACTCTATCGGATCATGACAAAATAATTAATATTGGATTACAAACCCAGTGAAGAATATTTTAACACTCAGTCTCTCCTATAGTCATGACTCCAAGGACATAACAACTTCAATACTTTATAATTTAAGTGTTTGGTCCAACTTTATTTGCCATAACCTGTAGACCACCAAGGAGGTTCCAAACCCAACTTAATTGTGTTCTTCCTTTCAGTGACCCTGATTCTTTCTTTTCCCCATTCCCTTTTCTCTCCATCCCCTGGCCATACAAAGATCTTAGAGTTGTAGGGAAGAGGTCATGAAAAATGCCTCCCTCTTCTCAACAGAGAGGAAAAAAGAATGTTGACATTGTCAGATGTAGTCATCATATTGGCTGATTTTGTGTCACTTCTTTGTTACATGGGATGGTTCAATCTAGAGATGAGAGCAGGGTTCACATCCTTAAATAGTCAATCATAGATTTAGATCTGGAAGGAGTCTCTGAGACCATTTAATCCAATTCCCCTTCCCTTCCCTGCATTCTGCCAATTTTGTAGATGAGCAAACTAAGGCCCAGGGTAGCCATAATACAGAAGCTCACAAGGTAATAAGCATTCAAAGAGGAATTTGAACCCAGGGACCCAGACTCTAGAGTCCGTGTTTCTACCACTGTACTCTGGGAAGAAGGCAGCTTGGTACACCTTGGAAAGAGTGCTACTGGCTCTAGAGTGAGAAACTTGAATTCAAATCCCACCTCAAGCATTTATTGCCTCTGTGATTTTCTCCGAGTCATTTAACTTCCCTGAATCTTAGTTTCTTCATTTGTAAAATAGAATTTTGACTAAATGGTCTTTTAGGTCTCTTCTAGCTCTACTTCTCTGATCCAACAACTGTGATATAAAAGCAAAAGGCTTAATTTTTTAAGCAAGGAAACCAATTTATCCAAGCAAACTGAAATCAAAGAAGTTATAAAGATTATAATATACCAAAGAATACACAAGACTGAATGATCTATTCACCTGGGAACTAGATAAGATCTCAGATCAAACCAGGAGAAAAAGAACAAACATAACCAGAAGAAAAAATGAATTTTTAAGGAAAAATTAAAATTCTTTGCAAAACTTCAGTTTGAAACAGTTAGCATTTGCTGCTTCTCTATTGCTTTAGTTTGATATTCTTCTATTTAAAAACCCTCTCCTTGCGCAGTGGGATGCAAGGTTCTAGTCCTATCCCACCAAGGCTGTACATCTGTTTTATTTTGTTTAAACATGTCTCAGAGAGTTTCCAAACTCTCAACTTTTGATCTAATTAACCATGTTTATTATGTGCCAGAAGTAAGAATAGCTCACACTTCTAAAGTACTTTAAAGTTTATAAAGGACTTTGCTACAAATAGCCCTATGAACTGGATAGCACATATGCTCTTTTTGAAAATGAGAAAACAGAAGCTCAGACCAATCAAAGCTAAGTTCTTTGTGTGGAAGGCTAATTCTCTCCCAGAAAACACATCTCCCTCTTTTAGTTGTTGTTTAGTTGTTTTGCATTTGTTTCCGACTCTTCATGACCCCATTTGGGACTTTCTTGGCAAAGATACTCGAGAGGTTTGCCATTTCCTTCTCCAGCTCATTTTTACAGATTAGGAAACTGAGGCAAACAGGGTGAGGTGACCCTCCTGGGGTTACATGACTTGTAAATTTCCGAGGCCGGATCTGAACCTAGGTCCTCCTGACCCAGTACTCTCTCCACTGTGCCATCTAGCTGCACCAGTTTAGGATAAATGAGGATGCTTTGTCCTAGAGGTTATGAAATATGCACCTCTTTTAATGAAAACCACCTTAGTCAAGTTTAGAAAGGCTCATCCCCAGAAGGTTGACCACCAAGTGACACATTTTTGCCAGAATTAACCCAAGAACCATCTACTCAGTAGTGGAGGAATTACAATCTGTAATGGTGTAGGGAGCATCCATACAGTTGAAATCAAACAACGATTTTTCTTCCCCTTTATCTTTTTAATTTAATTTTTCTTTTCAGCTACACATTCTCTCCCTCCTCCTACCCTCTCCCTCACTCACTGAGAAAGTAAAAAAGACTATACCCATTCACGCACTGATCATTTGAAGAAATAAAGACTAGTGGGAAAAGCAACCAGCTTCTTTGGTCTGCTATTGAATGAAGAAGAGCTAAGCATGATCAATGGAGTCAGGGACTCAAGGCCTATTGCCATCCTCATGGCACAGTTTTCCTGTTTTAACTTTAAGAAGGCAGAAGACTGATGATTTGGGAAGCAAGTTTGTAACTCCACCTGCACATGTTGAAAGACTGGTGAGAAAGAAAATGTGTTCCATTAAAAAGAGTTTTTTCAGAACGAAAAAATAGCAATCTAGGGAAAGAACATGGTGAAAAGAAGATGACAGAGCAGAAGATAAAGGCAAGGAAACCTAATAGAAAAACCAATAAAGTATTATACAAGGAAATATGAAAGGAGTCCTCTACTTATGAAATAGAAATAGGCTTGGGAATGAGGACAGTGAAAGGATCTTTAAGAGGCTGTCAGAAATAAAAAGCCCCAGGACAAGACGTCACGTGGAATGTCTTATGTGACAAAGCACTGTTTTAACTACATATATATATATGTAATTCAAGGCAGGAGGCATCTGCCCACAAGAAGCCCATGAGAAGGAAGGGGGGCAAAGCCATGTGTAATCTCTAGAGGCCCTATAGTAAGAAAGAACTTGGGGCATTGATGGCTGCAAAACCCAGATGTCAGGATACTCTCCCTTCACCTAAAATGGAAAAACAAATGCTGGACAGGGAAAGCACCCAGACCTATGTTCAAAAGGCCATGTAGCTTCACAGAGGATAAGGTTTAAGACTTGGATTCCTAAATTTCTTCACATGGGTATACCTTTTTTATATATATAATACATCCCCCACCTTCACCCCCTTTTCAATAAAGGAGACCCACCATCCAGAGCTATAGTCCAGTCATGAGTCATGAGTCCATTTCATTGAATCTCAGCTGTTCACAGCTTTACAAACCCTAACACTGGTGTATTCCCACTATCTTCTGCCATCATGAGGCTAAACACTGTTAAAGAAAGTCACATAGAAATTCTGATTGAGTCCATGACAAATTTATGTCATCCAATCTCAACTTCTGCCATCACCAAGACTACTCGGCAGTGAAATGGTCTTTCTTAACCAAATCTTTACTCTCATTCCCCCTCACTGATGGTTCTAAACTTTATCTTCTCTTGTCAATTTGCCCAAACCAACCCCTTCCTCTCAGCAGTGGACACAGACTCCGATTCTCTTATTTCACTGAGAAAATGAAACACTTCATCACGATCTCCTGTACTTATTCTGCACTTCTAAACATATCCCATCTTTTCCTATTCTCTCCTCCTTTGCTCCAGGCTTTAAGGAAGAGATGGCTCTTCACTTTGCCAAGATCAACTCTTCAACTTGTGGCACTGATCTCATCCCTTCCTATCTCTTCTGGGAGTTTGCTCCATTGGTCATTCCAACTCTCTTTATCCACCGGCTCCGTCCTTGTTACTTAGAAGTATATCCAAGTTACTCCATTCCTTTCAAAAAAAGATCTTCATTTAACCCTGCTATCCCCTCAAGCTATCATCATTCTATACTTTTTCTCTATTTTCTTAGCCAAACTCTTAGAAAGTTGTCGATATTCATTGCCACCTCCTTAACCACCCTCTGACAGGTTTGGAGGTGCTTCCTTGATGCAGCTCCTTTCCCCTTCCCTAAAACACGGGGCTTCCTTTCCTAATCTTTAGGGATTATCTTTCCTTAAAAGAAGACAACACTACCCCCAGAATCTGGTTGGACCAGGTTTCTCAACACAGCTTCCTGGTTGCTAAAATATATAAAAAGTCCCAGCTATGCAGAGGAGGGGTCATGTCCAGTGAAACTAAGTGCCACGGTATCCTTTTTCATATCCTTACTGTGTTAGGGTAAGTAAACTTCCTTTTGTTAAATATTCAAAGATTTGTGAGTGCCTAATTTCACTCCCAGAATCAAACTTGAACTAAGAGTCCTGACATTAGAGACATCTCTAAACACCTTGAAATCTGTTATCTGAGTCCATTCCTTCATCCTAACTGCTCTCTCCGAGTTTACCAATGTCTTCTTAATTATTAAATCTCCTGGCCATTGCTTAGTCCTCATCCCACTTGAATGTTCTGCAGCTGTTGAAACTCCTGTATTCGCTCCCCCTGGATACTCTCTCCTCCATAGGATGCTGTCATACTGCCCTCTCTTGCTTCCCCTTCTAGCCTCCTTAATTTTAGAACATTCCCTCTGTTGATTATTTATCTCATATGTAGCTTGTTTATACATACCTGTTTGTGTGTTGTCTCTTCTTGAGAGCAGGTACTGTTTTTTATCTTTCACTGTAACCCCAGTACTTAGCACAGTGCCTGGCTGTATGACCAGAGGCAAGTCATTTAACCTGTTTCTGTTTCCTCAGCTATCAAAAAAGAAGCTTAGACTAGATAGCCCCTAATGTCCCTTCCAGCTCTGCATCTATGGTCCTATGAACATCTCCATGCAGGTCACTCCCAAATACATGCACACACAGCTCCAATTACCTCTCCAACTCCAGTCCTAATCACCTACCGAACAGCTGCACCTGCCTACCACATCGGTGTCTCAAATGCACCGTGTCCTACACAGAACTCATAGAATAATAAACTTAGAGGTTTAATGAGGCCTTCAAAGTCATTAAGTATAATCCATTCATTTTATAAATATGGTAAGTGAGGGTCAGAGAGATGAAAACTTGTCTGATGTCATACAGGCAGAGCCGGGTTTCCAATACAAGTTCTCTGACTCCAGATCCCTTGGAGCCCTTTCCACTGGGCTATGTCACCTCTTTCATCTCACCCCCTAAAATCCACCCCCAAACTTCTCTATTTCAGTTATTTACCTTCCACCTTCCCATCACACAGGCTCACAACTTCAGAGTCATCTCCAACTCCTCCCTTTCCCTCATCTCACATATACGTGTTGAAACAACTCTCATCCATGCCCTTCTCTCTATTGACATAGCCTCTACACTAGTTCAGACCCTCACCACCTACCCATCCATCCCTGCCTCTTGGACTACTACAACAGCCTGCTAATTGTTCTTCCTGCTTTTATTCTTTCCCCTCTCCAATCCATCCTCCACACAGTGGGCAAAATTGTCACAAAGCACACCTGTCATTTTCTTACTGAAAAATCTTCAGCAGCTTCCTGTTCCCTCTAGGATAAAGCCAAAACCTCCTAACCTGGCATTTAAAACCCTCTATGATCTGGCTCCAATCTTTTTTTCCAGATTAATTGCATATTATTCCCCTCTATATGCTCTCTTTATAGTTAAACTATAACTGCTCCCTGGACTCAGGATTCCATCTCTTATCTCCATAGCTTCACAAAGTCTAGCCCCGAAGACGGGAACATGTTCCTTTGTCCTTCTCACCTCTGGGAATTCTTAGCATCCTTTGAGGTTAAACTCAGATTCTCTTTCCTCTATGAAGCCTTCCTTGATACACTAAATGGTTAGTGCTCCTCCCCCACCTGTAGTTACCTTGTATTTTTAATTCTCTGCGTATGTATTCTATTCCCCATATAAAAGGGAAGTTTTTTAGAGGCAAGGACCGCTTGGCTTTTGTCGTTGTATTATGAGATCCTGGCACAAAGCCTCATGCACAGTACATGCTTAACAAATCTTAGTTGAGTTGAATTAAATTGAATTTTGTTTGATGGTGAGAGAAATGAGGCCAGTGATTTGAATGGAAGCTACAGATGAGGCTCCTCTGCCAGAGCTCACTGGGGCCTTCTATTTAATGTGACATCTTAGATGCTTGAGAAACTAAGACGTGACAGTCATAGAGCCAACAGGAGCAAAAGGAAACTTGAAGCCAGGTCTTCATGTCTCCAAAACCAGCTCTCCACCCAAACAGGTGGTGCAGGACCTGGAGTCAAGCAGACCTGAGCTGAACTATGGTCTCAGACACTCACTAGCTGGGTGACCTGGGCAAGTCACTTAATCTCTGCCTCAGTTTCCCCATCTGTAAAATGGGGAAGTAATAATACCTACCTCCCAGAATTGTTCTGAGGTTCAATTGAGATGTTGTGTATACACACACACACACACACACACACACATACACACACACACACGTAGAGGGCCAGCTCTGACAAAGTCCATTCTAGGCCAGGTTTGCCCTTGGACTGACAACTTAGGATGCGGGCTCTCCAAAACCCCCTCAGCACACGCATGCCAAACACCACCTGCGGGCTATTAACATGATATTGTTACAGCAAAAAGGGAACAAAAGCACGAGGAAGTCATGCAATGTAACGAATGTTTCGCACGAGAATTCATCGATTCTGCTTTGCCTAAAAAGTATATAAACCCTTTCTGTCAGCCTAATAAACGGAGTTGTGCTATACTCTCCCACCTGGCCTGTGTCTTCTTTTCACTCTCTGCAGCATTCAGCGCACTCCGGCCATTTGCGCCACAGCCGCTGGCAGCACATATATATACACATATATGCATATATGCACATACATATACATATGTGTATATACATACACACATATGCATATATATATATATACACGTGTGTGTATACATAAAACTTAACATAGTGCCTGGTACACAGTAAGCACTGTATAAATGTTAACAATTGCTGTTGTTGTAACACTCAGGGTTGTGCTGCAGCCAGCTCATGCTCCCAGCCAATTGATAAATTTTCAGTGTGAGCCTTTACACCTTGGAAATCAGAAAACATAATAAATCAGGGCTTGATTTCTTGTTTTGTAGATTATCCCAGATTAGGAAATATATAGGATTTGGAAATAATGCGAATTAAACTTAAAAGTGTGCCATGATTCTTGGAAAGCCATTGTTAAACATTTATCAACACACTCCTGACTATACTACTATGAATTAAATGCATAATTTGCAAATATGCTTTTTAAGTTTCTTTGAGGATTAGATGAAAATACTTTGAAAAGCATAAAATGCTATATAAAAATAAGATGCCATTCCCCTTCATGCTCCCTGGCATCTGCACCTAAACTCACAATTATCTATTTATATATGCACGGCATCTACAATGTATATTATTAATTTATGCACAGATACACATCATAGACACATCAATCAACTATGGTAGCTTCCCATTATCTCCAGATCAAATATAAATTCTTCTCTTTTAAAGTACTTCACAACCTAGCTTCCTCTTACCTTTCTAGCCACACACATTTTACTCCTGGCCACATACTCTTCCGCCCAGCAACACTGACCTTGCACAAGACATTCCGTTTCCCATTGACAGTCCCACATGCCTGGAATGCTCTCCTTCCTTCCACCTCCTAGTTTCCCCAGTTTCCTTCAACACTCAGCTCAAATCCTAACTCGTAGGAAGTTCTTCCTAGTTCTGGAGACTTGCCTCTGAGATTACCTCTAATTTGTCCTTTATAAGTCTTGTACCTACACAGTCATTTGCATGTTGTCTTCCCATTGTTTAGGGCAGGGACTATGTTTGCGTTTGTTTGTATCTCAGAGTTTATCACGTTGCCAGAAATATAGTAAAGCACTTAATACGTGACTATTGATTTGCCTTTGGTAGTATAATCATGAACATTTCTTCAACTTGTCTTCCCCTCTTCAGGTATCCTTTCCTTAAAATTTGTTCTCAGGACCCCAAGAAACCAACCCTAGTACATCTTTATTCCTCTTCTCTCAGACTGTCCCTCCCCCTCCCTTCCAGTATAACATTTAGTTTGAATATCCCCACACTGTTGTGACCAATCAATCAACAATCATTTATTAAGCATCTGTTATGTGCCTGGGACCATGCTAGGTGCTGAATATGCAAAGACAAAAACTCATCAATCCCTGCCCTCAAGGAGCTTATATTCTTTGGGCTAAAAAGACCAGTTATAGGCACCATCTCTGCTGCTGAAAATAACTCTGGATGCTGTTATTCTTTTCTGTGCTATAATCTGCATTTTTGTTTCTGAAGCTTATTAAAAACCTGCCTGACTTCTCAGAAGGGCCAGGCCAAATGATACCCTTCATTTGAGTCATTAACCTCAATGGAGGGGAACACACGTTTCCTCCTTTTTTTCTCTCAGTGAGCAGGCCTAGCTCACAGAGACAACAGGATTTTCTCCCAGTGCCCAGTGAGACAGTCCAACCACAACCTGTAGAGTCAGTTTGCAGGTATGTCCGAAAACCAAGTTTCTAAAAAATCTCTTTCTCCTTCATGGAATTTTCCAGATACTGTAACATCTAAAACAAGCAGCTCAAATTCTCCCATACCTTCCTCTTATTTGGTCAGGCTGTTCTCTCCAATTACTCATTGCTTCAAGAAGCAGTTTTGTTGCCCGTTCTCTGAACAAACAACTCTTGATTACTTTATTCAAAAGGTCCACATCAAAATATGCTTTGAAGACATTTCCTAGGAAATTGACTATTGTTCCTTAAATGTATATTCACCAAATATCTTTAAAGAACTCCTAGAAAGTTTTTGAATCTTCTCTGCATTTCAGAGAAAGTTCATTTTCTCTTCCATGTTTTCAACCTCCTCTTTATTTTTCATTCCTAATTTTGTTTTTTTTTTTCTGACAAAGGATTATACATTAGTTATTTTAAAGACACTTATCCTGAACCCTCCTTACAGACCTCTCTTACAAATTAGTCATTAGGACAGAAATTTCCTGTTAAATGCAGTAGAGTCTCCGTTTGAGCCTCCTGAGGATTGTTCAGCCATAATTCGAATCAGATTTAGTCTGCTATTCTCATTATAATGACCATACTTACATTAAATTTTTCCTGAATGTGTAAACTCTAAACCTAACAAACACATTTTATGTATTCTTCATTCTTTTTCAGTAATCGCTGAAGTATAAGTTCAAATAAGTAGACCTTCCCCTGCCCCAAATTTCCTACATGAGACTAAAGAATTAAATTGGGAATTAGACAATGATTTCGCAACACTTTGGTAAACAGTGACCATGTAGCTTCCCAAAATCATATTTTATATTATTATGCTATGTGTTATTCATCTTGACTCCCAATTTTCCATTAAGGCTAACAGCTTCTTCTTGGATTTCCCTTCATAATTTGTCTAAGTTATAGTTATATCAATGCCAGATAAGAGTAATAACAGTTAAACCCTCAATTTTTTCTATGAAGTGAGCCTCTAAAGAAATACCATACTTTCTACTTTTTTCAATGTAGTCTTTAGTTCACATTAGTGTGAATTAGAAAGAGTGATTAAAAAAACTTTGGGGACGTTCTCATTATTCTTACCAAACCTTACAATGTACCTGCTGTTAATTGGGACTACATTATTTACAGGGAGTGGCCAGGGCACCTCCTATTCAGGCTCTAGATTAGGATTTATCATTCCACTTATAGCAAGTTTTCTCAAGTCTGCAAATTGACTTCCCCTTTCTCATCATTACTTCAATGTTTAAGAAAGTCTGTGGTTTCATCAGTACAGGTTTGCTGTCTACCTACCACAGACTTCAACCTGCTCACTCTTACATAAATGGTTACAAGAGTTGCTATGGCCCCCAAAAAATCATGGACTGGTGTTCACTCTTCTGGTGATGAACTTTTCCCAAATGAATTTGGCTACTCTGAAGGCAGTCCACTGTTGAGCAACTTTTCAGCTTAGTAGGACCCATTATAACTTGTACTTGGCTAGCATAGTCTTCCAGAACCCTGGGTTATGTCCATGTATTAACAAGTCATTAAAATAGGACTTTAATGAAGGACCTCCATAATTAAGACAAACAAATTCATGGTCAATGTGGCAATTTGTTTTGCTGGATAATCATATTTGTCACAAGGGTTTTGGTTTGGTTTAGTTTGCAATGATGCGGGGGTGGGGGGGGAGGTACAGTAAGATAAAAATAGATATTTGTTAAATGAAAAAGTTAATTAAAAAAGATATATGCACTTGTGTAACTATTTGAAAGAATGTCCTCTTGATAGCAAATGAGTCATGACATCCCACACAGAGCATCCTTGCTTCAATGATTCCTTCTGAGTAGGCTGTACTCTTAGAAAAGCAGTCAAAACTAGACAAACTGCTCCAAAGTTAAGCTTCTCGTTTAATGCACTGATGAGTTTGGTAAGGATATTAGGCTCGTCCTTCAGTTCTTAGGTAGTAACTAGATTATGAGGGATTTTAGATGATGGGGAAATAGGACATACCTTAAGGCTAGTCATGAGAACAGATTGAGTAGTAGGGACTAGGCAGACAACTTGCTTCTTCCAGAAATAATAGAATCAGGGATGGAGGAAGGGTCAATTTGGACCACCAAGTAGGAAAAATATGGCATAATTTGAATAAAGGCTCTGGTAGTGTGACCAAAAGGCAATGACAAAGAGAAAGCTCTGAAATGACACAGAAGTAATTCATTCTCTCTCTGTTGTTGTCTCTCTCTCTCTCTCTTCCTTTCTCTTTCTCTTTCTCTCCCTACCTCCCTTTCTCATAGCCTCCTCTCCCTGTCTCTCTTGTTCCTCCTCTCTCTTTTTCATAAGATCATAGATCTGGAGCTATAAGGGACCTTAGAAGGAATACAATCCAACCTCCTCATTTATACAAATGACAAGTTTGAAGCCCAGTGACTTGCCTGAGATCACACAGGTAGGCAGAATCAGGACTTGAACTTGGGTCCTAGAACTGCAATTTCAATTCTCTTTCTCTCATTCACTGATTTATTCATTCATCCAGCAAACAGTTAACAAGTAAAGAAAATGTGCCATCTGGTGTTGTACATAGAATGTTGGACTTGAAGACAGGGATATCTGATTTCAAATCCCGATTATCTCTAGGCCCCTGGGCAAGTCACTTAATCTCTGTGTGTCTCAGGCCTCATATCCATCTGCTAAACTCTGGACATGTTGCCATCTTTCCCAGGTGGGGCATCCCCAGCTGTGATGAAATCACAAGTCTTTCTTTTATGAGCAACCTACCGTATGGGATACAACATTGTACGAGATGCAGCCCTTGCTCTCCAGAATGTGTGATGTCCCAAGAGTTTACCCTTGAGATTAACACGTGAAATCACTAAAAGGGTAATGCCAGAGAGGCAAAGGCAGCTCCCAATGAAATTTTTCACCCAAAGTAGATCACATTTGACTATAATAAATAGTCCTTACTGACATATACACATCATGGGTCAAAGCAAAAGACAGTTTTCAGAAGTTATCTACCGGTGGAGCCAAGATGGCAACAGGAAAGCAGGGACTCGCCTGAGCTCCCCACCACGTCCCTCCAAAAACCTATAAAAATGGCTCTGAACAAATTCGAGAACTGCAGAACCCACAAAATGGCAGAGGGAAGCAGGGCTCCAGCCCAGGACAGCCTGGATGGTCACTGCATGAGGTCTATGGCGCATGGAGTGGAGGGGAGCAGAGCTCAGCATGGGAGGCAGCAGGACCAGCCAGACCAAGAGCCGGGCAGAACAGGCCCTAGCACTCTGAATCAGTGAGCTGCGGCAATTACCAGACTTCTCAACCCACAAACACCAAAGACAACAGAGAAGGTTAGTGGGAAAAGCTGCCAGGGACAGAGTTCACGGTTTGGCCACTGCCCCAGGGACAGCAGGGGAGGTGCAGCTACAGAACTACAGCTGCAGTTACTTCCAGCCCCAGGCCCACATGGTGGGAGGAATTAAGTGGCGGATCAGAGCAGGAGTGAAGAGCCTGTTGAAGATTTGCATCAGGTCTGGGTTGGTGGTTCTTGAGGAAGGAGGAGTGCTGGGGTGGCAGAGCTGGCTATATAGAAATAGCTCTGAAATCAACAGTGCATCCCCTCAAGCTTGGAACAAAGTACTCTTTGCTCTACAAGGAGTCATACCCCAATGAAAAGCTCAAGGGTCAAGTAAGTTGGCTGGGAACATGGCCAGGCAGCGAAAACGCACCCAGATTCAGTCTCAGACTTCGGAATCTTTCTTTGGTGACAAAGAAGGCCTGAAGAAGTCAAAAAAGTCCAAGAGCCTACACCAAAAGCCTCCAAGAAAAACATGAATTGGTCTCAGGCCATGGAAGAGCTCAAAAAGGAGTTGGAAAACGAAGTTAGAGAAGTAGAGGAAAAATTGGGACAAGGAATGAGAATGATGCAAGAAAACCATGAAAAACAAGTCAATGACTTGCTAAAGGAGACCCAAAAAAATACTGAAAAAAATATTGAAGAAAACAACACTTTAAAAAAGACTAACTCAAATGGCAAAAGAGCTCCAAAAAGCCAATGAGGAGAAGAATGCCTTGAAATGCAGAATTAGCCAAATGGAAAAGGAGGTCCAAAAGACCACTGAAGAAAATACTACTTTAAAAATTAGATTGGAGCAAGTGGAAGCTAGTGACTTGATGAGAAATCAAGATATTATAAAACAGAACCAAAGGAATGAAAAAATGGAAGACAATGTCAAATATCTCATTGAAAAAACCACTGACCTAGAAAATAGATCCAGGAGAGATAATTTAAAAATTATTGGACTACCTGAAAGCCATGATCAAAAAAAGAGCCTAGATACCATCTTTCAAGAAATTATCAAGGAGAATTGCCCTGATATTCTAGAGCCAGAGGGTAAAATAGAAATTGAAAGAATCCATCGATCGCCTCCTCAAATAGATCCCAAAAAGAAAACTCCTAGGAACATTGTCACCCAGAGCTCCCAGGTCAAGGAGAAAACACGGCAAGCAGCCAGAAAGAAACAATTTGAATATTGTGGAAAAATAATCAGGATAACACAGGATCTGGCAGCTTCCACATTAAGGGACCGAAGGGCTTGGAATACGATATCCTGGAGGTCAATGGAACTAGGATTAAAACCAAGAATCACCTACCCAGCAAAACTGACTATCATGCTCCAAGGCAAAATATGGATTTTCAATAAAATAGAGGACTTTCAAGCTTTCTCAGTGAAAAGACCAGAGCTGAATAGAAAATTTTACTTTCAAATACTACAATCAAGAGAAGCATGAAAAGGTAAACAAGAAAGAGAAATCATAAGGGACTTACTAAAGTTGAACTGTTTTGTTTACATTCCTACATAGAAAGATGATGTGTATGATTCATGAGACCTCAATATCTTAGTAGCTGAAAGAAATATGCATATATATATGTGTGTATATACATATATATACATATGTGTGTGTCTATGTATGTATATATGTAGGTATGTATATATACACATGCAAAGGGCACAGGGTGAGTTGAATATGAAGGGATGATATCTAAAAAAAGTAAAATCAATTTAAGGGATAAGAGAGGAATATATTGAGAGAGGGAGAAAGGGAGAGATAGAATGGGGTAAATTATCTTGCGTAAAAGTGGCAAGAAAAAGTGGTTCTGTAGGAAGGGAAGAGGGGGCAGGTGAGGGGGAATGAGTAAATCTTGCTCTCATTGGATTTGACCTGAGGAGGGAATACCATACACACTCAATTGGGTATCTTACCCCACAGGAAAGAAGGAGGAAGAAGATCAAAAAGGGGGGATGATAGAAGGGAGGGCAGACGGGGGGAGGAGGTAATCAAAAACAAACACTTTCGAAAAGGGACAGGGTCAAGGGAGAAAATTCAATAAAGGGGAATAGGATAGGAATGAGCAAAACATAGTTAATCTTTCACGACATGAGTATTGTGGAAGGGTTTTACATAATGATACGCATGTGGCCTATGTTGAATTGCTTGCTTTCTTAGGGAGGGTGGGTGGGGAGGGAAGAGGGGAGAGAATTTGGAACTCAAAGTTTTAAAAACAGACGTTCAAAAACAATAACAAAAACAACAACAACAACAAAAAGTTTTTGCATGCAACTAGAAAAAAAGATACACAGGCAATGGGGCATAGAAATTTATCTTGCCCTACAAGAGAAGAAGGGAAAGGGGGATGGGAGGGGAGTGGGGTGACAGATGGGAGGGCTGCCTGGGGAACGGGGCAACCAGAATATACGCCATCTTGGTGTGGGGGGAGGGTAGAAATGGGTAAAAAATTTGTAATTCAAACTTTTGTGAAAATCAATGCTGAAAACTAAATATATTAAATAAATTTTTAAAAAAGGAAAAAAAAGAAGTTATCTACCTTAGCATGTTTTAGAAGCAATCTCTTAGCAGTTCCACTTCTCTTCACTTTCCTTTTTTATCTTCCCGTTCCCCTTTTTATCTTTCTCTTTATTTTAGTCTTGATCTAATATTTCATTAATGTGGGCAGTTATCCACATGGAAACTCCCTCGACCAATGTAGATTTGTTATATAATGTATAGTCTTTTCTTTTTTATTGTTCAAACAACAGAACACAAATACAGAATAGAGAAAAGAAAAAAATAACGTAAATATTGAAACTTAAATACAAAGGAAAAAAAGGATGTCATGTGCATAGCAGAACATAGGAGAAGATTCAAAATATGTAGCGATAAATTTTCATTTCAAGAAAGCCTGTAAGATAAATACTACAAGTTGTGTTGAGAGCTGTCCATCTTTTCTTTGCTTCCTTATAAGTTATCTTTTGTTCTCTGCCGTGTACTTTTTACTTTGTTCTTTTATCCTCCTTCCTCCCCACCTTCCCCAAGAAGACTACAATTAAATGTGGCTATATTTATAGATAGATATAGGCGTACACATACACGTATACACACATACATACATATGTACATATATAGACATACTTTCCCTAACAAATTTTACTCCTGATCTTTGTTTTTATGTTTGTGTGTATCTTATTTCCTATCCCTCCTGAATCCTCTACTTTACTTCTACCCACCACCTTGCCCTCCTATTACTTAGCCTACCCACCCCCCAAGGATCCCTCCCCTATCCTCTCATTTCCATAAATCTAAGCCCCCTTCTACAACCCCCTATAACCTATTCCTGGATAAGTTCACTTAACTTGATAGTATACTTTCCAGGGATGTACACACTGATAATGAGGCTGACACATGCATTGCCAGAACTAGCTCAGTGTTTGGGAGGCTTTGAAGGAAAGTATGGGAGAGAAGAGGTATTAGACTGATGACCAAACTGAAGGGCTACAGAGCCATTGTGCTGACCTCATTGTTGTATGCCTGTGAGACCTGGACAGTCTACCAGCGCCATGCCAGGAAACTGAATCTCTTCTATTTGAATTGTCTTAGGAAGATTCTGAAGATCACCTGGAAGGATAAGGCACCAGAGACTGAGATCCTTACTTGAAATAAACTGCCAAGCATTCAAACTCTGCTTCAGAGAGCACAACTCCCATGGGCTAGCCACATTGTTCTAATGCAAAACATAACGCTTGCCAAAAAGACTATTTTATGGAGAATGCACACAGGGCAAGCATTCACATGCTGGTCAGAAGAAGAGATAAAAAGACACCCTTAAGGTCTCTCTCAAGAACTTTGGAATTGATTGTGTGACACAAGAGATACTGGCACAGGACCACTCAGTTTGGCATGCCCACAACAGACAAGGTGCTGTGCTCTATGAGCAAAGCAGAATTGAAACAGCTCAAAGGAAATGCAGGATGTGTAAATTTAGAGTATCCACCCCAAATGTTCACATGGACTATTTGCGCTTGACCTGTGGTAGGGCATTCCCATCTCTTATTGGTCTGATCGGCCACAGTCAGACACATTGAAGCTTGACTCTAGCACAATGATGTCACTTTGGTCCTCTTCAAGAACGAAGGACAACAACCAACCAACCAACCAATAACCTATTCCTATGTAGTATAGTCTTAAAGAACTACCTGGATCATTGACAGATTAAGTGACTTGCCCAGGGTCTCATAGCAAATCTGTGTCAGAGTCAGGATTTGGAATGAGACAAGACCCAGCTTCAAAGCCAGTCCTTTATCTACAATGACACATTTCCTCTATTGACCTTGCTTAATAGACTATATGTACCAAATGAATAAAGAGGAAGTTTAACATTTTTAAAAATTTATTTGATATATCATCTTCCCTCTTCATTTAAAAAGTTAACATTTTTAAAAATTTTCCTCCCTAAAACAAACTAAAGCAAGCCATAAGTTGCTTTTTACTTATGTCTTTTCCACAACTGATTTCTTCTGTAGTCTTTGATAGAAAAATAAAAATGTTTCCCTACTTCCAAATAAGTTACCATTCTAGGAGATATAACCATATTATCAACATGATCCCCCGTGCTACACACACACAACAAAAAACAAATACTTTGTGTTATGTTAAAGATTGTAATATCAGCAAACAGCCATAGCAGTGAAGAACAATTAGCAAATGTATTCATTATCACTGTGGTTAAGGTCAGCTAATAGCTTGATTCAACTTTATACCCTAAGGAGAGGTATTTATTTTCACAGGAAAATAATAATTAAGTTCAAATCTCAGGAAAAAAAATGCAATTTCATTTATGTTTACTAGTGGCCTGGAACTGAGGCAAATTCTATTAGCTAAGAAACTTGTTTGTCCTGTAAATATAGAAAAATTCACATATTTATTATTCTAATCAGCAACAGCCATATTTTTTTGCAGACATATAAAAATACATTGCATATTCACAAATGTGTAGAGTCAAAGGTGAATAGTTCCATGCCATACATATCAATGGATAATATATATTGTAAAAAATCAAAACTTTGGAAAATTAAGGAAAATATTGAATTACTGACCTCCATTAACAAATTGACAGGCAAAAAATAGCTCAGATCATCTAGAAGTTAAGAGGTATCAAGAATGGCCATTCATATACATTTTTTGGTGGGGAAGCTATGTTGTTAGGCTTAAGGGCAACTCCACACTTTGCTGGGAAAAGGTCCTATGGAAGAAATGAGCTTTGCTTTAATTATTTAATCAACAAGAATCTATTAAGCTGTAACTATGTGCCAGACACTGTATTAGGCACTAGGGATAGTCATGTCCTATTCTTTGTGACCCCATTTGGGGTTTTCTTGGCAAAGATACTGGAGTGATTTGCCATTTATTTCTCCAGGTAATTTTACAGATGAGGAAACTGAGGCAAACAGAGTTAAGTGGCTTGCCCAAGGTCACATAGCTAGGAAGTGTCTGAGGTCAGATTTGAACTCAGAAAGATGAGTTTTCCTGATTCCAGTCCCAGTGCTCTATCCACTGTACCACCTAGCCACCCCATAGGGATGTAATACTAAGGATTAAATAATCTCTGTTCTCAAGGAATTTAGAGTATTACAAATCTAGAGCTGGAATGAATGAATGAATAAGCATTCATTTATTAAGTGCTTACTATGTACAAGGCACTAGGAATACCAAGAAAAAAGCAAGACAATCTCTGCTCTCCAAGAGATCACATTTGAATGGGGATGATAAAATACACTAAAGGTTTCAGCTACAAATCAGATGGAAAGGTTTCACAGTCTTTAGGATACAGTGGCAAAGCAAATGGCAATGTCTCTTCTGTTGTGTTATTTCCTCTGATAAAATCATATCCATTTCTAATACTGAACCATTTGACAGTGCCAAGTACTTTAGTGGCAGGAACATTTTTTTCTGGATCTTCAGTAACTGTGGCTATTATACCTGCAGGAACAGTTGCTAGGCTATATCTCCACAAGAGCCACTCCTCAGCATGCTGACAGCACTGGGCTGGAAACATTGTTATTCCAAAGGCTCTTGGCTTTAGAGTGCTAGGCTATATCCATCAGAATCTGGGAGGGTGGGGTGGTCAAGGTGGTGGGGGGAGGGGGTTTACTTGCCTCACACATGCTGCCTCCTGTGTGCCCCTCAAGGAGCCTTGCTGCTTCAGCTAATCTTGCTTTCCTGCCTTGCATATGGCAGTTGGTTGACATTTGGTTGGAATAGTTTTGTCCACAGGAGTTGCTTCCTGAATGATGATTGTGAGGGATAGTCTAGAAGTAGAAATGGTGGTCTGGGGGATTCTGCTATTCCCAGAATACCTTGCCTATCTGTCTGTTGGTAGCAGCTGGTCAGGAGTTATGCAGTAATGAGGAAGATGGGCCCCTCTTTCCACAATGATTTTCCCTCAATGATGGTTACAGAGACTGAGCTAGAAGCAGTTCTGGGAGTTGGGGGTAGGGGAAGGGGACTGCTATTCCCAAGGCTCTTAGAGTCAGAGCCTTGGCATGTCCCTATCAGAACATAGATGGTGGTCAAGGAAGTAGTGATGATTTTGGAAGGGACCTCAGAGGCCATTTGTCCAACCTCCTCCTTTTGTAGAGAAGGAAAATGGGACATAGAGAGGTTTTGTCTGAAATCATGTAGGTAGTAAATATCAGAGGCAGGATCTGAACCCAGGTCCTTTGATTCTGGAACAAATGCTCTTTTCACTGTACAGGACCTCACCTGACAGAGGGAGCTAAGAAGACTGCTTCTTACGTGAAGAAGGGAGTAAACCAAGTCAAAAGAAATATATCCTACTTGTCAAACCATCTAGAAGCATGTAATTTATTAAGCACCAAAGAAACATAGAGAATTTCACATTTTAGTACACAGTCTGTTCAATTTTGCCCTCTTCATGTTCCAGAAAGGATGAAGAGTACAAAAACTAGACAGGAAATGAAAAGGTCATTGAAGCATTTTTTTAAATGCACAGAAGTGAACAGAAGGAAGTTCAGGAGACATAGTCAAACAAGACAGCTTTGAAACTAATGTTGAAGGTATTATTTACTTCTTTAAGAGGCAAGCTGTATGCAATGGAGGTCCACAGTTTCACATACATCCCTCTTTTTCTGTTCATTGTCCTTGTAAGTACTCAGATATTTACTGTCAAATTTACAATAACAAACAAAATTTATTTTGTTTACATTTAAAAAAATTTTAAAAGAGAAGATGAAGAGAAGATTAGCCTTTTCCATTCTCCTTCCCTTTCAACATTCCATTTGTCTTCCTTAAAGCCAGGACTTCCCACAGGGCCTGTTATTCTGATGCTGTTTTAAGAACAGAAAAATTACAAGGGAGGTGTTCAGGGATCACCTGAGCTCTTCTTTCAGGGAAAAGAATCATAGAACTGGAATGGATCACACTGATTTTCTAGTCCAAAACATACCCAAAAAGGAATCTCTTTTCTAATATACACTTAACAAATGGTCATCAAGGTTCTGTTTGAAGACCTCCAAAGCCTTCCCCATAACATCTGTCAATGAGGGGACAGAACAGCCACACATGGAACCACTCAAATTCCTCACTACAGATTCCCACTTTTGATATCCCTTACCTCTGTCGAATTGAAATGAATCACAGAACAGGAAGGGATTTCATAGCTCGTAGAGCTCAATTCCTACCTAAAGCAAGAATATTGTTTACAATGTGAATAAATGAGCAAAATATCTCCCCAACATGCTCAAACAGCCTACACTGGAAAAATCCCAGGGGTAGGAAATTACTCCTTTAACAGGTGGCCTATCCCATTTTTAGACAGCTCTAATGTTAGGAAGTTTTTTTTTTCCTTTTGTTCAGCCAAAAATCTGCTTCCCTATATTTTCCACCCATTGGTTCTCACTTGGGCCAAAAGTACACGCCTAAGTTCTCATTTACCACCACAAAAAAAAGAAAAAACTTGGCTCACAAGTCTGCATAAATTTGTCTGTGGCTCACAGGATAAAAAATCAGAGTTGTAATGTAGAAAAGTCATGACCTTCACATCAGCAAACCCTTGTATGAACACAGTAAGAGAAAAGAGGTTAAGACAACCCTTTTAGTCAAGGGAACAACTATTTACAATTGTTGTGGGGAGTGTAATTTTTTTTCTTCATGACCCCTGGTGAGGCCCAGGGAGTACTTGATTTTCCCTTTCTATTCCCAGATCATTTTTTAAAGTTTTATTGAGGGTTTGGGGGTTTATACCACAATCATTTCCCCTTAAAATTCCCTTGTTACAAAGAAGTCTATTTAAGCATATGCCACATTTTACAGATGTGAAACATCTGTATGGAATGACTACAATAATGCAAAAGAAAATACTAAAAGTCAGTCCAACTCATATGAATGATAATGACTGGTCTTAGGTGTATTTCATCATCAGTTCTCTGGGACCAAAAATGGTTGTTGTAATTCGTCAGAGTTGGCCTGTATTTTAGTGTTCTTTTCATTTGCATGATTGCAGTCATTGTGTATATTGTTATCCTGGTTTAGTTTATTTATCATTAGTTCAAACTAACCGTCCCACATTCCTCTGAATTCCTCACATTTTTCATTTCTGGTAGTACAGTAATATTCCACTACATTTGTCCACCATTATCCACATTTGATGAACATCAACTTAGTTTCCAGAATTTTGGTTCCATAAAAAGCACTGAGATGCATATTTTGATATGTGTGGGGCCTTTCATTCTGTCTTTGACATCCTTGGAATATCTTTCTAGTGGAAGACTGCAGAGTCAAAGAGTATAAATAGTTTAGTAACTTTTCTTACATTGTTCTCTATTGTCTCTTAGAAGAGTTGGATATACCAATGTACTATGATCCCAACAATGTATTTGTGTGCTTATCTTCCCACAATCCTTCTAACGTTGACTTTGTATATCTTCCAACATCTTCCCCACTTTGACACCACCAGTACCATACCCCTGAGTTATATGAACCTAACCCGGTGGACCACAAATGAAATCTAGGGACACTGTCAAGAGACATTGAGGAAAAGTTGGATTAATTTGCCAGGCTGTGAATAAAGCTGACAAAGGCAGGAAATATCCAACTTGCAACCTGAGGGAAAATATTCAATGAACTCAATTCATAAATGTTTATTAAATGCCTCCTATATGCCAGGAACATTAGTAGAGAGACAAAGACAAAAATGGAGATTAAGTGAGCTTGTATCAGACCATGAAGTCACTCTGTTTCTACTTAATGTCAGAGATCAGCTAACAGATGAGAAGTATTAGTGTGCTTCTGACTTCTGGAGAAACTTCTCTGTAACAACCAAGGTCAGAGGGAATCCTAATACAAGAGAAATTTTCAGTTTGATATCATCCTAATCTGATCCAGAGAGAAAGGCTACATTTCCTGCTATAGTGGAAAACAATGCCATATTGTGACTGTTTAAGAATGGAAAAATGAAGGACAGTATTTGGGGACCATAGTTCTGCTCCCGGGGGAAAAAAAATCACAACATCATTGCAACTGAGAACTGGAAGAGGCCCCAGTGGATTTTTTTCAGTCCAAATCATACCTAAAAATGGAATCCCTAATCTAACACATTCAATATTTAATGGTCATCCAGCCTCTGTTTGAAGACCTCCATAATAGAAAGTTTTGTTTTCTGTAAAAGAGGCTAGTAGTAACACCTGCTGGGAGTGGCCAAGAACTGCAGTATAGGTGATCAGAGAAACCAATAAACACTGCCAACAACCATCTACAATACTGGGTATTCAGAAAACTGCAAGTGTTCTAGGCAGACCAGTTTGGTAATACAGGCTCTTAGCCTGAACATCAACTAGCAAAATGAGTTTCAATTTGCCATAACATGGGAAGGATAGTTAGGATGGAAGGTAGAAACAGGCCCCTCTTTCTCCATACAGAAAAGTGTCTGATCAGCAGGTCAGAATGTAGTAATTCATAGGGCACTAGGACAATCATCAAGTCTGAAAGACCTTAATTCCTTGTAGGCCCCCTCTTCTGTGTCTTTAGGCAACCAGCTGCTCTGAACCTTTGTGTCCTGGGCCAATTAAGTCTCTGAAGATAGTTTTAATACCTTTTAAGGAAAAGGGGGGCAGCTGGGGGGCACAGTAGATAGAGCACCTGCCCTGGAGTCAGGAGAACCTGAGGTCAAATCTGGACTCAGACACTTGACACTTACTAGCTATGTGACCCAGAGTAAGTCGCTTAATCCCAATTGCCTTACCCCACCCCAAAAAAAACTAGCCCAGCCTGCATGAAGCAGGGCCTCATGACATGCTAACCAAGCCCCTACAAAGCAGAGCCCTAGGAAGTATTACTCATGTTGAAGGAATGCTCGTGTTTCATTGGATGATGATAAGACCCATGGATGCTTGTTTGGAAAAGGTACAATAGACACCATACACTGAGTAATTACAAAAATAAAAGCTATCCAGAGCACTACCTACTATGTGATAATAAGTAAATGAGTTTGTATGGGTGTCTATAAAGGGAGCTTGTCAGCAGCTTTTGATATTTGCCATGAACTCTTCAATATTGTTCAGTCGTTTTAGTCATGTTCAGTTCTTTATGAACCTATTTGGGGTTTTCTTGGCAAAGATATTAGAGTGGTTTGTTATTTCCTTCTCCACCTCATTTTAGAGATGAGGAAACTGAGGCAAATGAGGTTAAATGATGTGTCCAAGATGACACAACTAGTAAGTATCTGAGGCTGGATTTGAACTCAGGAAGATGAGTCTTCTTGACTCTAGGCCTGGTGTTCTATGACTGTGCCACCTAACTGCCCCAAACTCTATAATACATTCTCTTTGGTTTGTTTGACCTATAAGTAAAGGTTTCCTGGAGTTTTCTAACCATATCTTCTCTAAGGAAACTAATTCTAAGGTGGCAACATACTATTTTTCATCATTGAATCAGAGAGCTAGACTTGAAAGTGTCTCAGAGGTCATACAGTCCAACCCCCTCATTTTGCAGAAGCCCAGGGAGGTTAACTCACCTGACCAAGGTCACATAGGTAGTGTCAGAGTTGAGATTTTGAACCCTGGTCCTCTCACACCAGTAAATTCCCACATTTTCTGGATGGTGAATTACCAGGAGTGGTAAACCCTCTAAAATATACCCAGGCCTTTCATGTCACGTAAATACCAGACACAGTGTATATTGTATATCCAATGTGTTGACATATATATGTTTGCTTTGTAAACCTCAAAGCACTTTATAAATGCTGCTTATTGTCGCTGTTATTATTATATACTTACATATGTATGGACAGCCATAACACAGGATGAGAAGCCATAGATGAGTTATGATTTGTACCACCAAAAGGAGTACTCCCACTAACATGATCTCATAGCCATTGAAGTAAGGTTATAATTTCTTTTCCTTTAATTTCAAAGAATGCAAATATCAAATTAAGGGGAGGAAAATACTTGATATTTGCATTCATCCTCCTTCTTAACAAAAATGCTGATCTTTGTTGAAGATGCCACAAAGACCTCTATCAACATCTTCATGCTTCTTGACCCTATCCTCTAGAAAATTCTGTGCTTTAACAATATGTAAGAGCTGTTTTGAACCTTATCCCCAATCTATTCAAAGAGCGTTCAATTCACCTTGGTTTTTATGCTGACACTATCATCCATTCAGGTGCCATCCCATGCTAAAGAACAGCAATATCCTACTTGAGCTCTAGGTTAAGTGGTATCTTTATTCATAATAGAAACTGTCTGAAAAAGTGAGGAAGCAACTTGGATATCTGTAAATTAAGGCATCACTCCATGAATACAAAATACAAAAAAAAATTGAAAAAGAAAGACACCAAGACTTTTTTTTTTTGCTTAAGTTAGAAACAGCAACATAGCTGAAATTTTTACACCCACATACATCAAAAAGTTCAAAATTATGGTCCCCATGACAGTCATAACTCATCCTCTTGCACACAGGTAGTATTTATATTTTGTTAGCTTGTAGTAAGAATGCTACTACCTAAAATATATGTGTGATGGGACCAAATTATAGTTCATGTGGGGCTGGTTAATTTAGATTTCCTTTGCTTTCATGTTTTATACATTTTTTTAATATACAAACTCATTCGCTTGAGTGTGAGATTGCACATAAATAAATGTGCATTTCAAATGCAAAAGGTGAGACTAATTTGCAAATTCAATTTAAAGTGCTTAAAGTTTGAAATTGGTGGTGTTTGGACCCAACATTAAACGTAAAGTAGTGGGAGCAAGATATCTTCCCAAGTGAATTCAAATGTATGTGTTTAAGGCCCAACTAGAAGGACGTCTGGCTGCAAGTTAAAATAAACCAACCAGCTTAGATTGATCTATTTCCCTTCTCTCACTATATTTCATTTCCTAAAATCCTAGGTACACTTACCCTTGTGTATATATGTCTGTGCATCCTTTTCTAAAAGTTGTATGCTATAGACATGGACATTTAGCCATGTAAACAAGTTTTCAGGATCTGCATGCCTGTTGCCTAAGAGCAATTCAGAAGGAAAAGGGGCAAATCGACATAAGAAGTAAAGCAATAAATATTCAGCCTCTCCTTTCTGTTGGCCTGCACGAACATCTAAACACCCCCATATTGGGGAATGGCTTTGGGAAAAACCTGAGTGTTTCTGCTAGAGTAGATTTCAGATGCTCTGATTTGTTCTCAGACAAGCCCAGAGTAATTTGTTTAATATCGTATGCTGCACATTTGGGGCCTTCTAACTTTGGGAGCAAAGTAGATTTCAGCATCAATGTTTTGACATCTGATTTCCTCTTTATTCTTAAATGCCATTTTGTTTCTGTATGCACAAATATAAAACTGGAATCTTTCCTTCATTCAGGATTTGAATTGTAATCAAATTGCTTCTCTCCAGGTTACAACATGAGGGAAGAGATTTCTAGATATAGTGACCTTTGGAACAACTTTAGTGAGTCAGACAGGAGGTATCCCAAGCAAACCTACTAAGTGGCATCACCCTCAGGCATATTACACCTGAGGTGCCAGGCACCTGAAACTTGAGCTTTTAAAAGCAAGTCATCTTTTTCAAAACAGACCACAAACCTGGGTTTTGGAGAAGCCTCCCTAAGCAGTCACTCTTGCTTTAATGTCAAAGACAAACAAAGACATCTTCCTTAAAACTCAGGGTATTGCTTCAAAGGGTAATATTCCAAACACCTTGTTGGTAATTGACACCCTGGCACGGGCAGGAATCATTGTTTTGGTTACCCTCTAGAGAAACACGAAGTTTAGAGAGACAGTTAGCTGTCCCTGTGAACTGTGTTGGCAATGAGGTTAAGGAAAGATGGAGATTGCAAGCATAAGTACCAAATGAGAGGGGAAGAAGATAGGGACTGGTAAATGTGCATGCAACCAAAACATATTTCGTAGGCTGAAGAGAATGTTTGAAACACTCATAATTTAAAAAAAAATTTAAAGACTGTACCAATCTAGGGCAACCAGGTGGTGCAGTGGATAGAGCACCTGGCCTGGAGTTGGGAAGACTTGGGTTCAAATCCAGCTCCAGACACTTACTAGCCGTGTGGCCCCAGGCAAGTCACTTAACCTTGTTTGCCTCAGTTTCCTCATCTGTAAAATGAGCTAGAAAAGGAAATGGCAAACTACTCCAGTATCTCTGCCAAGAAACTCTCAAATGGGGCCACAAAGAGTGAGATACAATGGAACAACACTGAAGTAGGACACCAGTTCTCAAAATGGGACCTGAGGGTCCCTAGAGGGCTCCCTGATACACTTTTGGGAGTCCATGAAGTCAAAACTATTTTCATAATAATTCTAAGATGCTTTCATTTCTAAAATGATAAATATCAATAGACATTGGTTCCTCGATCATTTTTAAGAGTATAAAGGGCACTTAAAGACAACAGTATTGAGAACCAATGATCTATGGTATAAGTAAAATGAACAGTATACTTAGAGAAACCACTAGACTAGAAGTTGAGAGACTCAAGTTCAAATTCTAGCTCTGACACTGACTATCTGCGTGACCTTGGACAAATCATTTGGCCTCTCTGGGTCTCAGTTTCTCCATTTGTAAAATGAAGAGATTAGACCTCTATAATCCCTTTCTGCTCTGAGTCATTATCTTTATGATCCACAAAAGGGGGTGAGGGGAGTAAGGATAGAAACAGATGGGAAAACTATATAACTACTGGCAAATAAAAGCACATTTGAATCCATACCTCATACATCAGCAATATACTTTTTTCTTCTTAAATCACAGAAATGTGAAGAAGTAACTAAGAGATGGCTCACAACTACAGAGAAGAGGGACGTTCTTAGAATCAAAAAGTGAAGCTTGTGGGTGGGGGGGGCAGAGCCAAGATGGCAACTGAAAAGCAGGGAATCGCTTAAGCTCTCCCCCAAAATCCCTCCAAACACCTGTAAAAAAATGGCTCTGAACAAATTCTAGAGCTACAGAACCCACAAAAAGACAGAGCGAAACAAGTCTCCAGCCCAAGATGACCTGGATGGTCGATGGGAAGGGTCTATTGCACAGTGCTGGGAGTGGAGCACAGCCCAGCGTGGACCATGCCAGGACAGACCAGAATGGGAGTCAGGCAGAGCAGGCCTCAGGGCCATGAATCAGTGAGCTGTGGCAGTAACCAGACTTCTCAACCCACAAACGCCAAAGACAACAGAGGAGGTTAGTGGGAAAGCTGCTGGATCTGGGTGAGAGAAGTGTGTGATCTGGTCCCGGGGCTGGGGGCAACAGAGGTGGCACAGCTGAGGAGGTACAGTGGCAGCAGCTGCAGAAAGCTCCTGTGGCTGCTTCTAGCCCCAGGCCCACTCGGTGGGAGGAATCAAGCAGCAGATCAGAACAGAAGTGCAGGGATTGCTTTGCTGGCTCAGAGGCAGAGTTCTCTTGTTTAACCTGCTTGGATCTGGGTTATGGTCCTGGTGGGCATTTTCTGGGGGAGTAGGAGCACTGGTGTGGCAGAGCTTGCTGTGACTGGAGTTGAGGTAGCTCTGAAAACAGCAGCTCAAGGGCCCTGAAACTTGGGACAAAGTCCTCTCCACTCTGAAAGCACTCATACCCTGACAAAAAGCTCAAGGGTCAAGTAGTTGGCTGGGAACATGAGCAGGAAGTGGAAAAGGACTCAGACTCAGATATAGAATCCCTTTTTGGTGACAAAAAAGATCAAACCACACAGCCAGAAGAAGTCAACAAATTCAAAGATCCTACATTAAAAGCCTCCAAGAAAAATATGAATAGGTCTCAGGACATGGAAGAACTCAAAAGGGATTTGGAAAAGCAAGTAAGAGAAGTAGAGGAAAAATTGGGAAGAGAAATAAGAGTGATGCAAGAAAATCATGAAAAACAAGTCAATGACTTGCTAAAGGAGACCCAAAAAAATACTGAAGAAAACAACACATTAAAAATAAACTAACTCAAATGGCAAAAGAGCTCCAAAAAGTCAATGAGGAGAAGAATGCCTTGAAAGGCAGAATTAGCCAAATGGAAAAGGAGGTCCAAAAGACCACTGAAGAAAATAGCACCTTAAAAATTAGATTAGAGCCAGAGGAAGCTAGTGACTTTGTGAGAAATCAAGAAATTATAAAACAGAACCAGAGGAATGAAAAAATGGAAGACAACATGAAATATCTCATTGGAAAAACCACCGACCTGGAAAACAGATCCAGGAGAGATAATTTAAAAATTATTGGACTACCTGAAAGCCATGATCAAAAAAAGGGCCTAGATATCATCTTTCAAGAAATTATCAAGGAAAACTGCCCTGGTATTCTAGAATCAGAGGGGAAAATAGAAATTGAAAGAATCCACTGATTGCCTCCTGAAAAAGATCCCAAAAAGAAGACTCCTAGGAACATTGTTGCCAAATTCCAGAGTTCCCAGATCAAGGAGAAAATACTGCATGCAGCCAGAAAGAAACAATTTGAGTATTGTGGAAACACAATCAGGATAACACAAGCTTCTACATTAAGGGATCAAAGGGGTTGGAATATGATATTCCAGAGGTTAAAGGAATTAGGATTAAAACCAAGAATCACTTAGCCAGCAAAACTGAGTATAATGCCCCAAGGCAAAATATGGATTTTCAATAAAATAGAGGATTTTCAAGCATTCTCTAAGAAAAGACCAGAGCTGAATAGAAAATTTGACTTTCAAATACAAGAATCAAGAAAAGCATGAAAATATAAACAAGAAAGAGAATTCATAAGGGACTTACTAAAGTTGAACTGTTTTGCTTACATTCCTACACAGAAAGATGAGACTCTTCTCAGCATTAGGGTAGTTGAAGGGGATATACATATATATATATATATATATATATATATATATATATATATATATATATATATATATATATATATATATATGTATATATATATGTGTGTGTGTATATATATATATATGTATATATATATATATATGTGTGTGTGTATATATATATATGTATATATATAGACAGAAGTTACAGGGTGAGTTGAATGTGAGGGGATGATATCTAAAAATTAAAATTAAAGGGTGAGAGAGGAATATATTAAGAGAGGGAAAAAGGGAGAGATAGAAAGGGGTAAATTATCTCACATAAAAGTGGCAAGAAAAAGCAGTTCTGTTGAAAAGGGAAGAGAGGGCAAGTGAAGGGGAGTGAGTGAATCTTGCTCTCATCGGATTTGACCTGAGGAGAGAATAACATACACACTCAATTGGGTATCTTACCCCACAGGAAAGTAGGGGGGAGGGGATAAAAAGGGGGGATGATAAAAGGGAAGGCAGATGGGGGAAGGAGGTAATCAAAAGCAAACACTTTTGCAAAGGGACAGGGTCAAGGGAGAAAAATGAATAAAGGTGAACAGGATAGGATGGAGAGAAATATAGTTAGTCTTTCAAAACATGATTATTGTGGAAGTGTTTTGCATGATGATACATGTGTGGCCTATGTTGAATTGCTTGCCTTCTGAGGGAGGGTGGGTGGGAAGGGAAGAGAGGAGAGGATTTGGAACTCAAAGTTTTAAAAGCAGATGCTCAAAAAAAAGTGAAGCTCAAACACTACTTTTCCTAGGGAGAAGTAAGGAACTATGTCCAAATCTACATGGAGAAACTATACTGAATAAGTATCCCACCCGAATGAGACCATTTTGACCCACAGAGGAAGCTTCATTGCACACAAAATAACATTACAATCCTAACTAAAATTTACGTTCACGTTTTGTACAGTATTCCAAATTTAATTCAATAACCACGTGGTAAGCTCCTCCTACCAAGTGTAAGACATTAGGCTATATAGTAGGGGTACAAAGGAAAAAATATATGTATAGTTCCTGCCTTCAAGGAACCTGACATTCTCCTGGAGCCCACAATGAGTACTATTATCTGTATTACATATAACTAGTCTTTTAGTCCCACCAATAGGGGCATTAATAGGGAAGCCCTGAGGAGCCCAGGTTCCCCCTGTGGGGGGGAAAGGCAGTGTGTAAAACAGGTCTGTTGTTATTGTTCAGTCATATCTGACTCCTCATGACTCTATTTGGGGTTTTCATTGGCTAAGATACTGAAATGGTTTGCCATTTCCTTCTCCAGCTAATTTTACAGATGAGGAAACTGAGGCAAACAGGGTTAATCAACTTGCCCAGGGCTACACAGATAATATGTGTCTGAATCTAAATTTGAACTCAGGTCTTCCTGACTCCAGGGCCAGCGCTCTATCCACTGTACCCCATAGCTACAGGAGAACAGGTTACTATGTCTTGCTAATTCCCTCAAGTTCTACTGCTCTGGTACCTAAGGCCTTCTGAGAGGGGGAAGCCAGAGAAACCATCATGATGCAGCTGTTGTGAAACCATCACAGGTGGACAAGGAAGAGAATCACAAGACGGATGTGATGCCAAGAGAAGGGAAGTTTGGAATGTTCAGAGCAGAGCATGAACTGGACCAGGCCTACACTGCTAGCTAAGCCTGAGATGGCATCCTACAGCCACAGGCAGTGAGGGACCTTAGCCCAGCTGACAAGGAAGAAGGTTCTCCCACCGACATTATTTTTTTTCAATTTATTTATTTTAGTTTTAATTTATAGAATAAAACAAAACATTTCTATAACATAATAGAAAAGATGATCACATGTGAAATTGCAAATCTGCTGTGCACAACTCGCTATTCTTTTCAAATATACAACAAAATTATAATGTAAATTTATTTTCTTTCTTCCCCTCCTTCCCCCTTCCCCCCTCCCCCGCCCCTGCGACTGGCCACCATTAGAAACAAATAGGCATATATATGTGTATGTATATGTGTGTGTATGTATATGTATATGTATATGTATATACATATATACACATATATGTATATATACATATATATAGAATAATTTTACATATGTATGTAAAATTATTCTATACATACTTCTATTTATCAGTTCTTTCTCTGGATGCAGATTCTTTATAGTTAATTTGGGTATTAATAATAATCAAAATAATTCCCTCAAAGTCATTCTTAAAACAATACTGCTGTTACTGTATACAATGTTCTCTTTGTTCTGCTCATTTCGCACTCCGCAGTTCGTGCAAGTCTTTCCATGTTTTTCTAAGATCATTGAGCTCATCCTTTCTTATAGCACAGTAGTATTCCTCATAAAAACAGGTGTGAAAGAAAGAACGAATACAGAGCAAGCCGGTGAGGGTTGAGGGCTGGTAATGTTACTCTCATCTAGGTTGAAGAGGAAATAATGAGTCCATCTGGAGAGGTTTAGAAGTCTTCTGAACTTCCAGAGAGCTGAGAAAACTGGTGGACAGGGTTGGGGAGGGACTTTTAGAAGGATGTATAGATTAAGATTAGGAGGGTGGGAGGAAAAGACAAGGGAGGGACTTTAGAGTGGTGGATAAAACAGGTAATAGGAATTTAAGGGGAGAAAATAAGGTAACAGAGATACTGAAAAGGGAAATAGTAAAAATGAGATGAAGGGAAATTCACAAATAGTAATTATAACTTTGAATGTAAAGGGGATGAACTCACCATAAGACGGGAATGGATCCCACTGACATTAAAGAACACCTTATCTTCCTGGCTCTGAAAAAGCCATGGACAATTGGGAGAGGGAGGATGAGTTCTCTGTTTTTCACTTGTTTAAGAGCAGAGGTTGAAATTGACCCAGGGGCATCTAGGTAGTGCAGTGGGGACGGAGCAACGACCCTGGAGTCAGGAAGTCTCATTTTCCTGAGTTCAAATCTGGTCTGACACTTCCTAGCTGTATGACCCTGGGCAAGTCATTTAACCCTGTTTGTCTCAGTTTCCTCATCTATAAAATAAGCTGTAGAAGGAAATGGAAAACCACTCTAGTATCTTTGCCAAGAAAATTCCAGATGGGGTCACAGTGACTGAGTAACAACAACAAAGGCTAAAACCAGACTATGAATGGCTTTAAGACAATGCAAAGCTGAGGAGTTTATCATTTATCTAAGAGGCAATAGAGAACCATTAAAGATTGTTGAGCAGGTTTGACTAAAGAATCTGGAAATATTTGCACACAGTACAGTGTTTAGAACACAAATAGGATCGTAGGTTTTGAGGGTTGGCACCTTAGGGATCACTTAACCCAGTCCCATCATATCAGAGATACAATAACTAACTGGGGTCTAGAGAAATTAAGTGACTTTTTCAAAGTCACATGTGTAGTCAGTGGCTAAAATGAAAGCTGAACCTCGATCTTTTGACTGTAAATCTTGGACTCTTTTTATTATACTATGCTACCTCCAATAAAAGCACGAGAATGATTAACTCACCAGCATCACAAGGTACAGTTCAACTCAGTGAAAAACATTGGTTTTGAACACCATGAAGATGATCCTAATACTTCCATCAGCAGCAACAACAAAAGGGCTACTGAGCTTCTTCTACCCTGCTGCTATAGCCATTAACAACTGCTTAAGTGCAAAGTTCAGGAACGCCATGAAAACTCAAACTCAAACGGGGAGATCAAAATTAGAAACCGAGTCTGCACATGCATCACATAAGAAGTTTCCATTTTCAGTCCTTGCAAAAGGGTAAAAGTTCCAACTCAAGAACTCCAACTCTCCTCTTCCATCCAAGTTCAAAAGCCCCAAAATCAGATCTCGAAAAGGAGACTGATAGGAATTTCAGTAGTGAAGGGAGGAAAAAATGGAAGTGATTTGCAATTTGGGGAAAGTATCTTTAACCAAAGTCTGCCTTCATCGAAAATGATAATTGGAAAGAATTAAATAAAAAATGAAAGGCGTTTTTAGTCCTCGAAATGAGGCTAGATTGTTGTTGTTTGCTGTTAGGTCATTTCAATCATGTCTGATTTTTCGTGATCCCATTTGGGGTTTTCTTGGCAAAGACACTGGAGCAGTTTGCCATTTCCTTTCCCATTTTAGAGATGAGGAAACTAAGGCAAACAGGGTTGAGTGATGCAACTAATAATGTCTAAGGTCAGATTTGAACTCAGGAAGATGAGTTCCTGATTCCAAGCCAGGGCTCTATCCACTGTGCTACCTAGTTGCCAAGGCTAGATCAGCAATCAGCAACCATGCTAGAGGATGGCCTGCCAAGATTTCTGGGGTGGAGAGAGGTGGGAGATCAAACTGTACTAAGACTCTGTTCAATGCTTCAATAGCAAAGCAGAAGTAGATTAGCAACAAGAGTGAACTTAACAATTGGTAATAATCAATCCTAAGTAGTGTTCAAGTGCTCCACACTTGAAATGAATCTTTAAGACAGCTGAATAGCTTGGAGACACATGCCCATGATCGCTGTAGATCAACCAGAACATTGAGTGCTGCCCATCTGCAACCCTTCTAGGCACAATGTCAGTCAATCAGTCATCTAGACTCTAGTAAGTGCCTACTAGGTGCCTATTATGTACTGGGCTAAGTGCTGGGAATGCAAAGAAAGGCAAAAGACAGAACTTTCTCTGCTTCTCACAAAGAAGAGAAATTTTTCTACTTCCCTTAAGGAATCTGCTCTTGGGCTAATGATGGCAACTATTATGATAGCAAAGCTTTCTTAAGTGCTTTGAAATAGATCATGAGAAAGTAGACCTACAGAAAGATCAAAAGAATATCTATCCAAATATGCCACTGGCCTTACTTCTAGATAAAGACACATAGAATTTGGAGTTTAGAACCCCTAGCTTCCTTCAAAGCACATCTGTATGAAGCCTTCCTGCTACACAGCAACCTCAACCCACACATTTCCACCTTATGAGTGGTCCGGCTCTCTCCAGTACTGTGTGTGTGTGTGTGTGTGTGTGGCACCTAGGAAATACCCTGTAATCCACAGTGCAGGGCTCCTAGTGGGGAAGGGAACAAGTATTTATTAAGCACTTACTATGTGCCAAAAACTGTAGTAAGCACTTTGCAAATACTATCTTCATTTGAATTCCTAGAGAATTCCTACAGACAGCCCTCTTTGGGTTTAAGGTAATCTGTGGACTATCATCCACTAATCTCAACTAAAGGAGATCATTAGTTAATAAGCAAAAGCTTTCAATGGAAAGTGTAAATTAAGATAAATAGCAATAAAATGTTTCTCCCACAAACATGGGGCATACTCTGTCACAAATACATTTGTTAGGGGGAAGAGCAGACACATGTAGTAGAAAAGGTTAACACCTATGGAATTAGGGCTACAATGTGGGACATGGCCTGGGTGCTCCAACGGAGAGGCACACGTGTAGCCAAGGTACAACAGAGACAATTCATGCCTCGAGTCCTGAAGGACTACTGCTTCTCACTGTTCTCTGCAGAACGCTGGAGCCCTGCTCTGCTGCAGGCACAACCTTTGTCGCTACTGTTCTTTCGGATTCATAGACTTTGACAGACACAGTCTTCTACAACAGGGCATATAGACCCACCCAGAGCATGGCTGTGAGGCTTTGTTCTGCCTCTGTCACTTCAGCTAATGTCTGATTTTTGCCTATGAGGAAGAGTGGGCTTTATAGTGCTCTTTAAGTTCACGAGCCAGAGGCCTCGGCCAAGGACCAGTAAAAATCTTTCCCAAAAGGAAAACGCTTCCCAGCTTGCTTCCTTTCTTTCCTTAACTCATTTCCTTTGGAGTCTCGTCTGCTCTATGGCCTCTCAATTCTAGCAGGAAATTCCAAGCTCCAGGTTCCAAGTCCAAGAACAAAACATAGAGACATTCCTAGCTAAGTAGCTAGAGCCCCCAGGTTCCAGGTTGTCACACTGGGCGCGTGCTCTCAGGTTTCTTTGAATGACCTCACTTGAGCTTCTGGTCCTTCAATATACTTCTTGAATTTAATCTCTAAAGACTACAGTATATACATAGTTATTACTCTCATAAAGGTTATTCACCCCATAACTACCAAAGAGTTTTGAGGTTTAGGGTTCCCCAGTTTGATGTTAACTCCACTCCTCTTTTGCTGTCCCATGTAGTTGAGAAAGGTAGAAACATAGCTAATCGCAGGGAACCAAGGCCTTTATAGTCTCACTGAGCTGCATACATATGCATATATATATATATGCACATACACACATATATACATACGTACATTATAGATAGTATGCGTATACTATATATGTGTGTGTTTATGTATATATGTGCATTTATGTATACACACATTGTTGTTTATCAGTCCTTTTCAGTCATGTCTGACTCTTCATGACCCCATTTGAGGTTTTCTTTCCATTTCCTTCTCCAACTCATTTTACATATGAAGAACCTGAGGCAAACAGGGTTAAGTGACTTACCCAGGGTCACACAGCTAGTAATTGCCTAAGTATAAATTTGAACTCAGGTCTTCCTGACTCTAGGCTCAGTGCTCTATCCACTATGCCACCTATTCATTCACATGTACATATAATATATGTATATATATATATATATATATATATATATTATGTATGTACACATATATACGCACGTACACCAATATACACATACATGTATAGGCCTCTAAGTACAACTATATATACAAATACCTGTGTGTATACATGTAAATATATACATGAATGCAACTGCTATGTGCATATACATGTATGTATGTGTGTTTGGTATGTAGGCAGCCATTCCTAGCTAAGTAGCTAGTGAATAAAAAGATAGATAGATAGATAGATAGATGGATAGATAGATGATACAGATATATAGACTACCAGCAAAACATGAAAAGACTTACATACACATCTGTGTATATGTTTTTCTGTCTATCAGAATCTAAGTTCCTTGAAGGGAGGGACTGTTTTATTTTTCATCGTTGTATTCCTAGGGATTAATACAACAGCACCGTGCTTTGTACACTTGGGAGGGAGTGGATAAGATCTGTGTAGGCAACTCCCCTTGAAGACTCTCCTGATATAAACTGACAATTGTTTTGCAATCTTCAGTCTTTAAAGAGTTTGTGACTTGTCAGAGGTGGTCCTTGAACCCTGGTTGTCTGTCTTCTCTCAAGGCCAGCTCTCAGTACCAGGCTGTCTCTGTGCTTTGTACACAGTAAATGCTTAATAAATATTTGTTAAATTGAATAGAATCGAATTGAATTGAACCAGTCTAACCTCCCCCACGACTAAGAAATGTTTACTTGATGATTTGAACACCCTTAAAACCATGACTAAAGATGAACTTGATTGTGACAGCAGATTCCCTGGGCCCCTGGCACGATACCAGGAAAAGCCCTGCACCATCATATATTCCATTTGAGGGGTAATGTGGCTAGGTCTCTGGAAGCAACTTGAGGGAAAAAAGTACCAGAGCCTTTACTAATTTGTGTCCTCTCATATGCCTAGCAGAATTCTTTAGCTATGGATGCTCAGTAAATATGAATGGATTGATTATTGACTGAACAGTCATTTCTGTGAGTGAAGAGAGAGGAAGATGTGGATTAATAACAACTCAATCTCTTCAAATGAAGGTAATTAATTCTTCTCATCTCACATTTCCCACCAGGCAGTTTCCTTGATGTTATGCTACTCCCGGAAAGCAGCAAAGATATTTATGACATGATATAGTTACTAAAACCTTACAGGTAGGTGTGCACTGTACTTTTTTTCTTAAGCTATCTTCAAGAGACTTTAACTGTGGACTGGGGGAGAGGGGAGGCAGAATAAAGGAGAACCCATTAAATTTTCACTGTGAAATGGTGCTAAGTAAGCATGTAAGTAGTCTCACCCAGCTTTTTAATGCCAGAAAGATGTTAACATGCCAAAATTTCACATTATTAAGAGGCAGTTAGCTCTTTGGAGTTTAAAAAACTAAATTCATCATCTAATCTTTCAGTTTTTGTTCTTATAACTTCTGAAACTAATTTGGAATTTGAGCTGATTACAGATGGAAACAGACCTAGCTCAACCATAATCCTTTTAGTTAACTTAATCAGCCTTTTAAAAGGTGAATGAGAAGTGGAATTTTAATGTCTTTTGAAAGGCAATAAACGTGAATGGGAAGTAGTCTCTACTATGGTCTAGAGACCCACAAATCATCATAGCCCTGAAAAGCTAGTATTTAGAGCAGGGCTGTCCAAAATGCGGCCAGCAGGCCTGCATGCTGCCCACCCACAGTGTGATTTATGTGGCCTGCCTACAAGCATAGAAATTTACATAAATGCTTTAGTGAACAAAGCTGAGCTACCACAGAGCTCTCACTAAAATGGCAAATCAAAATATATTGTCTATTTTTTCAATAAAAACCTAAGGTTGGACAGCCCTGATAAAAAGAAGTGAAGGAGGATTGTGAGGCTACATGTTTATCAATGGATCAAAAAGTATTTGATTGAGAATCTACTATATGCCAGGCATGGTGTTTGGCACTGGGGATATAAATCCAAACATTGAAATAGTCACTATTCACAATGACCTTACATGTGTAAGGGACTCATATCAAAAAGGGTCCAGGTGCACACTGGGATAGTACCTCAACCTCTTAGTTCAAAGTCCTCACTTAGAAAGCCTAGAAGAAGATTTCATTGTACACTTCAATACGATGAAGTACATTCTTCACTTGAAAACTTTTAAGTTCCTGACATTACAAAAAAAATTATATTAAAAAGGACACAAAAAATCCTAACAGACAAAAAATAAGCAAAAAATATTGTAGAACGAGCAACCATTTATTCTAAAGATATACAAATCAGATTCACCTATAGTCCCAGGTATGAGGACTCCTTTGGAGAAGCCCCACACCCCTAGTCCAAGCCTTGTCAAGTAAGGATGGAAGGGATGTGAAGAAGGTGGTGTTTCAGTCCCTGAATTTCTTCTTGCTCCTCCTTCTGATCACCTGGTCACTATGGCTCCAGTTTCACAGGCCAGCCAGGGAGTCTCTAAAAAGCCCTCCACTTTTTCTGTACCATCTTTCTGGTATAAAATGAGTTAAAAAAATCAAACAAACAAACTCCTAAGTCCTGCCCTCCCACTCTCTTTTCCCTTCCCACCCTTCCTCTTCCTCAACCCCACCTTCCTCTCCTCTCTTCTCACAGCCATTGCTGCCTTCTTGAAAATGCCTTCTTTTTGCCAACGCCAATCAGTGAATACGCACCCTCCTACACTACCATCACCAGCAATTATATTGAAATACAGTTATCAAAATATTTTTCTAAGTTCACAAATTCCCAGAATATATCATTGGTCCCCAGATTAAGAACCTCTGTTTTAAGGGTTTAAAGAGATTTAAGCACTATAAGTTATTTTAAGGAATTTATTACATATAAGGAACTATTCCACACAAAGAGACAAAGCTGCAAAGTTAGTTAAACCCGATCCTTTAGAACAAGTCAGTCAAGTCCCACCCTATCTGGAATAGATATTAGACTAGTTCCTGATTACCAGACAGTGGATTCAAACTTTCTAACATGTTTCCTTAACTCTCAATTCCAGGTAAGGGAGCAATAGACCCTAGTAGGCATGCCATCTTCTCCACCCCGCCATGAGGCAGCTAGATAGCACAGTGGATGGAGCACTGGACCTAGAGTCAGGAAAACCTAGGTTAAAATCCAGCCTCAGACACTTAGAACAGCATAACCTGCTACCCATGGGCCACTTATGGCCCCTGGGCACACCAAAGGATTTCAGGTAGCCAGCCAAAAATGGAGAGGATGTTTTCCTCCACATTTTTTGCAGGCAGCACAAAATCTTTTGGCGTGTGGCATGCCCGATGTGCAGGCCTGACAGTAGCCATGTGACCTTGGGCAGGACACTTAACCTCTGTTTGCCTCAGTTCCAACTGTAAAATTTGGATAATAATAGCACCTATCTCACAAGGTTGTTGTGAGGATCAAATGAGATAATAATAATAAATGAGATAAGTACAAGGTGCTCAGCACAGTTCTTAGCACATAGCATAAGCGCTTAATAAATGCTTGTTTTCTTACAGATGATATGATGGCATGCTGACAGAATCCTAAAGAATCAACTAAAAAACTCCTCGAAATAATTAACAACTTTAGCAAAGATATGTGTGTGTGTGGTTTGTCCTTCTTTCTCAGAGCATGATGATATCAGGAAGATGATGCCATAAGTGAATTAGATTTAAGTGAGGGAGGGCTATGCAAAGTCCCAGCCTCACTTTCTTCTCCAGAGCCATCTGGGTCCAATGGCCAGATATAGATCAGGAAACTAAGATAGCCCAGCAGCAAAGATATAAAATGAACCCATATAAATCATCAGCATTTCTATAAATTGCCAACAAAGCCCAGCAGCAAGAGATAGAAAGAGAAATTCCATTAAAAGTAACTACAGACAATATAAAATATTTGGGAGCCTACTTGCCAAGACAAACCCAGAAACTATATGAACACAATTACAAAATACTTTTCACACAAATAAAGTCAGATCTAAACAATTGGGAAAATATCAACTGCTCATGTGTAGGCTAAGCTAATATAATAAAAATGAAAATTTTACTTTAATTTACTTATTCAGTGCCATATCAATCAAACTACCAAAAAATTATTTTATAGAGTGACAAAAATAATAAAATTCATCTGGAAGAACAAAAGGTCAAGAATATCAAGGAAATTAATGAAAAGAAAGGCAAAAGAAGGTGGCCTAGCAGTACCAGGTCTAAAACTATATTATAAAGCAACAATAATCAAAACTATTTGGTACTGGCTAAGAAATAGAGTGGTTGATCAGTGGAATAGATTAGGTACACAAGACACAGTAGTCAATGACTATAGTAATCTACTGTTTGATAAATCCTAAGACTCCAGCTTCTGGGATAAGAACTCACTATTTGACGAAAACTGATGGGAAAACTAGAAAATATTGGGGTAGAAACTAGGCATAGACCACCATCTCACACTGTATACCAAGATAACATCAAAATGGGTACATGATTTAAGCATAAAGGGTGATACCATAAGCAAATTAGGAGAGCAATGAAAAATTTACCTGTCAGATCTATGGAGAAGGGAAGAATTTATAACCAAACAAGAGACAGAGAACATTATGAAGTACAAAATGCATGATTTTGATTACATTCAATTAAAAAGGTTTTGCACAAACAAAACCAATGCAACAAGATTAGAAGGAAGGCAGAAAACTGGGAAACAATTTTTACAGCAAGTGTTTCTGACAAAGCCCTCATTTCTCAAATATATAGAGAAATGAGTCAAATTTATAAGAAAACAAGTCATTCCCCAATTGAGATATGATCAAAGAATATGAACAGGAAATTTTCAGATGGAGAAAATAAAGCTATCTATAATCCTATAAATCACTATTGATTAGAGAAATGTAAATTAAAACAACTCTGAAGTACCACCTCATGCCTATAAGATTGGCTAATATGATAGAAAAGGAAAATGACAAACATTGGAGAGGATGTGGGAAAATCAGGATACTAATGTACTGTTGGTGGGATTGTGAACTGAGCCAACTATTCTAGAGAACAATTTGGAACTCTGTCTGAAGGGCTATGAAACTGTGCATACCCTTTGATCCAGCAATACCACTTCTAGGTCTGTATCCCAAAGAGATCATAAAAAGGGTAAAGGATCTATGTGTACAAAAATAATTATAGCAGCTCTTTTGTGGAGGCAAAGAAATAGAAATTGAGGGAATGCCCATCAACTGGGAAATGGCTGAACAAGTTGTGGTATATGAATGTAATGGCATACTATTGTGCTATAAGAAATGATGAGCACATGGATTTCAGAAAAACCTGGAAAGATTTACATGATGTGGTGCTGAGTGAATTGAGCAGAACCAGGAGAACATTGTGCACAGTAGCAGCAACACGGTATAATGATCGACTATGATTGACTTAGCTCTTCTTGGCACTACAATAATCTAAGACAATTCCAAAAGACTCATGATGAAAAATGCTATCCACATCGAGTGGATAGGAGTCTGAATACAGACCAAAGCATACTATTTTCACTTGGGTTAGTGGTGGTAGGTTTCTTCTTGGCCTTTCCCTTTTGTTCTGTTTCTTCTTTCACAACACGAGTCATGGAAATGTTTAGCATGATTGCCCCTGTACAACCTATATCAGATTGCTTGCTGTCTCAGGGAGGGAGGAGGGGAAGAAGGCAGGAAGAAAAATTTGGAACTCAAAATCTTATTTAAAAAATTCATGTTGAAAACTATCTTTACATGTAATTGGAAAAAATAGAATTTTATTCAAAATTTATTAAAAAAAATATATGCTTGCTTCCTTCTTTCCTTGAAAACTCTATCCTTGCTCCTGGACAAGAAAAACTCGACATCCTTGCCTGGTCTCCCAAAGGGCTCTCTGTAGGACTCCCAATCTGTTACCTCCCTCAACACAAAGCCCTTATGATCTCACTCTTGATTTGCCTCCCCTGTCTTAGTAAGTTTGACCAGTTCTACCAGCTGCTTGTAATGGCTAATTATATTTTGGAGAAGTTGTCTTTTCAAACCTATTACCCTAGATTGGCAATGTGACTCTCTTTCTATTTCTTTAGAGTTCATGTGACCCCAGTCCTTAAAGATTTAAACCATCATAAAGTCCTACCCACCCACCCCCACCCTACCTTGAGCCTAGTGCACTCATAAGGGCCCTAGTCACCTCTCCAAACCAAGTTTCTCTGCCTATTCAACCTCTCTCCTCCTATCTCTCCTGAAACTTCAACAAAATTGTTTTTGTGAATTCCCTCGGATCCCACCCCCTCCATTAGTCACCCATTATAACGGACACACACTGGGGCCAGTAAATATTACATATATTTTCTTAGACTTTGTTTTCTTCCTTTTTTCCTTAGATTGTTAACTAATTAGATCACACTACTCCCATCCATTCCCCCAGGCCCAGGTACTTTCTAGATGGTAGGTTTTGAAATTTAAAAAATAGCTTGGCAAACAAGGTACTTAAAGGAAACAATTTCTCAGGAACTGCCATACCCTCCACCCACAAATTCCCCAATAAGGGCATAGCCTGATACTCACAGCAACAAAGAGAGGGCTTTCTCCCTTCTGTTCAGAGTTCTAGTCAGTAGTTCTTAAGCTGGGGTTCATGAACTTTAAAAAATTTTTGATAACTCTATTTCAACATAATTGGTTTTCTTCACAATCCTATGTATTTTATTATATGCATTTAAAAGGATTATTCTGAGAATGGCCTTTACAAGCCTGCCAACAAGGTTCATGACACCAAAAAATGTATTAAGAATTCTGCTCTGGAGGAAGGTGGTTGTAGGTACTGAACTGGTTAGAGAAAGAGGGACTGTGTGTATTCTTGAACTCCCCCAAATACATAATCCCCTTTCTAAGCCCTTAGGAGAATAGGTTCAGTAACTTACCAAATTTAAATTCTTGTTTTGATAGAATATAAACTCCTAAAGGGCTGTGACTATTCCATTTCTGCCTTTGTATCCTCAACCCCTAATATGGCATCTGGCTCATAATGAGCACTTAATAAATTCTTATTAATGGACTGATTGATTTCCTTATAAACTGTTTTCAATAGAGATAAAAAGAATGTTTCTGATACTAAGAATAAAAATATGTGCTGCATATATTGTAGATGTAGTTGTGTAATATATCATAAATAAACTCAGAAATAGGTTTGGGGAACTATTTTGAAGTTGGGGGTGGGTAGGAGATAGAAAATAAAGAAAATAAAGTTAAAGTCCAAGAAAATAAAGTTAAAAAAAAGAAACATCATGGGATCAAAGACACAATTTTGTAAGAGAAGGTATTAGCATTCACTAGTTCTAATCCAGACCCCTAGCATCATATTGTTACTCAAATAGGAACATAGGCCCCCAAAAATTTAGAGAAAAAAATAGCCAGACTTTAAAATCATCCAGATCAATATGTAACTACTCTACAATCCCATTTTCACACTTTTGAAGGCTTAAAGTAATGTTTCAAGTAGTGCAGAAAGTGTACTTCACTACAGCTTCGATCTCATCAGCACAAGCATTCACTCTAACCCAACACAGGTCAGAACTATTCAACACCTTATTCTGTACGATTCTTAGCTGTGTTTCACAAATCTTTCCAAGACAATCTACTAGAGGACATTTCTCGTTGAAAGACAGACAGACAGAGAAAGACAGAGACAGAAAGGGAAAAATAGAGAGACAGGTAGATAGATAGATAGATAGATAGAGAGAGAGAGAAAGAGAGAGAGAGAGAGATAAACAGAGACAGAGAGAGATAGATAATTTGTGGATACAAATATGGTATCCAGTGGATACGGAGGTAAATTAATGAATTAAATCAATAGCATTCAATTCAATTTACCAAGCATTTATTAAGAGTCTATAATGTACCAAACACTGTGTGAGATACTAGAGATACAAAGACAGAAAATAAACAATCTCTGCCCTCAAGATCCTCACATTTTACTGGGAGTAAACAGCACGCATGTGAATAAGCCAATACTAAATGAGTCAAAATAAATAACTTTGGAAGTGTTGTTGTTCAGTCAGTTTTTTATCATATCCAACTCTCCATGACCTTTTTGGGAGTTTTCTTGGCAAAGATATTGGAGTGATTTACCATTTCCTTCTCTAGCTCATTTTACAGATGGGGAAACTGAGGCAAACAAGGATTAAATTACTTGCCCAGGGTGACACAGCTAGTAAGTGTCTGAGGCCAGATTTGAACTCAAGAAGATAAGTCTTCCGGACTTCAGGCCCTATACTCTATCCACTGCACCACCTAGCTTTTTGGGTAGGGAGGGAGGAATTTGGGGTTTTTAGAAATGAGAAAGCACTAATAACTGGGAAAATTGATTGTTGCCATCAACATGAAATAGTGGATAGACTGTTCAGGTAGGAGTCAGGAATACCTGGAGTCAAATCCCATCTCTGATACTTACCAGCTAGATGATACTAGACAAATTACTTAACCACTCTAAGTCTTTTTCCTTATCTATAAAATAAAAATTGGACTGGATGAATACCAAGGTCTCTTCTAGCTCTAAGGCTATAATCCTATAATCCCATGAACAAAGCAGTAAATGGACAAATATATATTATTAAAGGTTTCCCCTATACCAGATGCTACATGGGATACAAAGAAATTCAATGCAGTCCTTTCCCTCAAATAATTCACTTATAATCTGATTGAATAGTTAAGACAGATATACATTAAAAATTATCCATTGCCTTGTATTGATAACTGACATTTGTAAAGTACAAAAGAGGCAACTCCAACCTGGCCCATTTAAAATAGTTATTGACATTGAAAAATGGGAGACACGGAAAAGGAAAGAAAATAACCCCAACTATCATCATTTTCTATGAAGTTTAACCTGTGTAATTCAATTACCATAATGAGGAGATCCAAAGGCCCTAGAAATCACCTCAACCAACAACCATTTTATCAAACGTAGAGACAGAGTAGACCTTTCAGGTCATCCATTCCAAACCTCGCTTTTTACAGTTGAGGACCACAAAGGTTAAGGGACTCAAGGTCACACAGGCAGTAAATGGTAGAGCCAATATTTGAGCTCAGACCATTCTTTCCTTTACAACATCTCCATGCTAAGCATAGAGAGATGGGAATTGAGGGCAATAATAAGGACATAAACTACATGGATGTTGAAAACCCATCAGTAGTACTTAATACCTCAATACTTTCATGTATCCATTACATCACTGATGAGTTCAATGACGATCAGAGTCCATCCATAACTACCTGTTCTGTTTAAGTCTCATCTATATTGTCCTAAAAAGCTGTCACGGGCAAACCAACCAATGTACGAAGGGCCATCCACTAGTTCTTTTAACATTGACGGATACTAGAAGAGTCACGTGGGCTTTGCATCGGTTATCCCCTGATTTTGGTTATAAGTTCCTCTGACTGCATCCTATATGCTGCTTCTTTTTGTATTTGCTTTGTTGTAATATGCTACAGCCAGTTTCACACCCACCAGGCACCTCTCCACTGTCCTTTAGTTGATCCTGGACTAACATGAATAGTGTAACTACCTGGAGTTTGAATGGGGAATCCATGAAGCTGTCCTTCCTGACTCTGCATGACCACTTGTACCAGCTCAGAACTTGGCTATCTGTGGATGAGAGAAATGATTATTTCTCTTTTATATTAAGAACTAATTATTGAATCAGGACCAACATGCTTCTTCTTTTCTACGTCTTCATCCAGAAATCAACCAGTGTGGTAAATCTTTCTCAAAGACTTAACCGGTAAAAGAGATTCTAAGTTTCGGCTAATTGGTAGATTCTTGTTCAGTGTTTACTCAGACAGGTCTGGGAAAATGAGGGTTCTCCCTTTTGTCAGACAGGTAATGTGGAAATTGATAAGTCTCTTTGACCAAGACTTGGGTGACCCAAGTCACATATCCCCAAGATGCTCATTAGAATATAGCCCAGCAGGGGCCAGAGCCAAGATGGCGGCTGGAAAGCAGGGTCTTACTTAGTTCTCCCTCAAATTCCTCCAAACACCTGTAAAAAATGGCTCTGAACAAATTCCAGAGCTGTGGAACCCACGAAATAGCAGAGGGAAACAGGTCTCCAGCCCAGGAGAGCCTGGATGGTCGCTAGGAAGGGTCTATCACACAGCGCTGGGAGTGGAGCACAGCCCAGTGTGGACCGTGCCAGGACAGACCAGACATGGAGTCAGCCAGCTGGAACAGGGCTTAGGGCCATAAATCATTGAGCTATGGCAGTTACCAGACTTCTCAACCCACAAATGCTAAAGAACAGGTTACTGGGAAACTGCGGGATCAAGTTTAGAGCGGTCTGGCCCCATCCCTGGGGGTGGCAGAGATAGAGTAGCGGTGGTGGTGGCAGCAGCAGGACGCCCCTGAGGCTGCTTCCAGAGTTCCAGCAGCAGCTGCTCCCCAAGTCCCTGGCTCACACAGTGGGAGGAATTTAGCAGCAGATCAGAGTGGGAGTGCAAGGAGCATTTTGTGGGCACAAAGGCAGATTCTCTTGCTGTGCCCTGCTTGAATCTGGATTGTGGTCCTGGTTGGTGGTTCTTGGGGGAGGAGTAGTGCTTCTGTGACAGAGCCTGCAGTGACAGTGGAGTAGAAGTAGCTCTGAAAACAGCAGTGATTGGGCCCTCAAGCTTGGAACAAAGTACTCTCTACTCTACAAGCAGTCATATCCTGACAAAAAGCTCAAAAGTCAAGTAGTTGGCTGGGAACATGAACAGGCAGTGAAAACGAACTCAGACTCAAACTCAAACTCAAGATTCCTTTTTTGGTGACAAGATCAAAACATACAGCCAGAAGAAGTCAACAAAGTCAAAGAGCCTACCTCAAAAGCCTCCAAGAAAAATATGAACTGGTCTCACGCCATGGAAGAGTTCAAAAAGGATTTGGAAAAGCAAGTTAGAGAACTAGAGGAAAAATTGGGAAGAGAAATGAGAGTGATGCAAGAAAACCATGAAAAACAAGTCAACAACTTGCTAAAGGAGACCCCAAAAATACTGAAGAAAATAACACCTTAAAAATAGACTAACCCAAATGGCAAAAGAGCTCCAAAAAGTCAACGAGGAGAAGAATGCCTTGAAAGGCAGAATTAGCCAAATGGAAAAGGAGATCCAAAAGACCACTGAAGAAAATACCACCTTACAAATTAGAGTGGAGCAAGTGGAAGCTAGTGACTTTATGAGAAATCAAGATATTATAAAACAGAACTAAAGCAATGAAAAAATGGAAGACAATGTGAAATATCCCATTGGAAAAACCACTGACCTGGGAAATAGATCCAGGAGAGATAATTGAAAAATCATTGGACTACCTGAAAGCCATGATCAAAAAAGAGCCTAGGCATCATCTTTCAAGAAATTATCAAGGAAAACTACCCTGATATTCTAGAACTAGAGGGGAAAATAGAAATTGAAAGAATCCACCAATCGCCTCTTGAAAAAGAACCCAAAAAGAAAATTCCTAGGAATATTGTAGCCAAATTCCAGAGTTTCCAGGTCAAGGAGAAAATACTGCAAGCAGCCAAAAAGAAACAATTTGAGTATTGTGGAAACACAATCAGGATAACACAGGGTCTAGCATCTTCTACATTAAGGGGTCAAAGGGCTTGGAATATGATATTCCAGAGGTCAAAGGAGCTAGGATTAAAACCATCACCTACCCAGCAAAACTGAGTATAATGGTGCAAGGCAAAATATGAATTTTCAATAAAATAGAGGACTTTCAAACTTTCTCAATGAAAAGACCAGAGCTGAATAGAAAATTTGACTTTCAAATACAAGAATCAAGAGAAGCATGAAAAAGTAAACAAGAAGGAGAATTCAAAGTTGAACTGTTTTGTTTACATTCCTACATGGAAAGATGATGTGTATAATTCATGAGACCTTTCTCAGTATTAGGGTAGTTGAAGGGAATATACATGCATATAGACAGAGGGCACAGGGTGAGTTGAATATGAAAGGATGATATCTAAAAAATAAAACAAAATTAGAGGGTGAGAGAGGAGTATATTGAGAGAGGGAGAAAGGGAGAGACAGAATGGGGCAAATTATCTCACATAAAAGTGGCAAGAAAAAGCAGTTCTGTTGGAAGGGAAAAGGGGGCAGGTGAGGGGGAATGAGTGAATCTTGCTCTCATAGGATTTGACTTGAGGAGGAAATAACATACACACTCAATTAGGTATCTTACTCCACAGGAAAGTAAGGGGAAGGAGATAAAAAAGGGGGGATGATAGAAGGGAGGACAGATGGGGAGGAGGTAATCAAAAGCAAATACTTTTGAAAAGGGAGAAAAGGTCCAGGGAGAAAGTTGAATGAAGGTAGATGTGACAGGATGGAAGGAAATATAGCTAGCCTTTCACAGCATGAGTATTGTGGAAGTGTTTTATATAATGATACGTGTGGTCTATGTTGAATTGCTTGCATTCCTATGGTGGGTGGGTGGGAAGGGAAGAGGGGAGGAAATTTGGAACTCAAATTTTTAAAGCAGATGCTCAAAAAAAATGTTGTTTGTGCATGCAGCTAGGAAACAAGATATATAGGGAATGGGGCATAGGAATCTATCCTGCCCTACAAAAAAGTAAGGGGAAAGGAGATGGGGGGGAGGATTGGGGTGACAGAAGGGAGGGCTAACTAGGAAAGAGGCAATCAGAATATATGCCATCTTGGAATGGAGGGAGGGTAGAAATGGAGAGAAAAATTGTAACTCAAAATCTTGTGGAAATCAGTGTTGAAAACTAAAATATTAAATAAAAATTATAAAATTCAAAAAAAAGAATATAGCCCAGCCCCTCATTGTAATATTCATTCTCTCATTAATTGTTAGCCAATCAGAGTTTCTTGCCATCCTCAGGAACACTTGTTCTTCAAAGGGCATATAAACTGTTAGCTCACCTCCATGAGGGGTCTTTGGCATTTGAGAGTGCCATTGACCTCTTTTATTAATAACACGCTAGCCTTATTAATAAAATAATTAAATTACTCAGAAACTATGTCTCTCAAACTTTTTAAATGTCACAGGAAAAACAAAGTCCTTGACTGCTTCCAGTCACGTATGTCTCGACACTAAAGGATACTTACAATCAGAGCTGACAAAGCAATTCCATTATTGGCCACTGAGCAGGAAGAGTCTGTGGACCTTTAAAAAGGGAGTGACTCTACCCTTCAGCTCTCTTTCTTCAACTCTCACATGTGGCAAGTAGCACCCCTTTCACTAGACTTTCTGTGATGAGGTAGAGGAACTCAACTAGGCAAACTTGAACATGGCAAGGCTCAATTTGGCATGTAGCCATGGCTAACTTGGTACAGGGCACAATGCAATCACTTAACAAATGCTTTTTGCCTGATTTTGTATTTCCTTTGTTGTTATTGAGTCATTTTTTTAGTTCTGTCCAACTATTTGTGACCCCATTTGGGGTTTTCTTGGCAAAAATACTGGAGTGGTTTGCCATTTCCTTCTCCAGCTCATTGTACAGATGAAGAAACTAAGGCAAACAGGGCTAAGTGACTTGCCCAGGGTCACACAGCTAGTATCTATAGCCAGATTGGAACGCAGGGCTTCCTGACTCCAGGCCCAGCACTCTATCTACTTCAACCACCTACCTTCCCTTTCTTTTCCTTAGTAAGCAAATAAAATTCAATTTCAATATGAATGTGTTCAGGCTTAGGGGACCTCTTGAGAGTTCAAGAGGTCCAGATGTTCTGGGTGCATTGGTTGGAGGGAGGAAAAATTTCTGCATTGAAGATGGACACTAATGAGAGGAGAAAGAGTACAGAGCTGAAGTGAAATATAACAATGTCTGTTCCTAGTCCCATAAAGTGCTTTATGTTATGATGACATATTTTTACCTCCCAGGAAAAAATAACTACGGATACAAGTTAAGTTACTGAATCCTGTTTTGTCTTTCTCTCAATATGCACTTGTGAATGCTTTATATATACATTATTTATTGTTTATCAGAAACAAATATCTGTCCCATATCCAATTCATATTGTACATTGAATACTCTTTTAATCCGTCTATTTGGTGTCTGTAGACTATAAAGACCCACTTGGTTCAGTACATCAAAACACTACATTAAAGATTCTCCTTTAAAATGGTGTCTCCTATGCATATTACAAAATCATACATGATTCCTTGAAAGTTGTAACAAAAGAGGTAACTTTGTTCTATGCTCCTGTGATTATTAAAATTAAATTGGGCATAAAGCAGGAATGTATATGATCACCATTGATGTTTGCCATTGTTATAGAGCAGTGCTTCTTAAACTTTTTCCACTCCTGCCCCCTTCATGGTCATGACACACAGTTTAAGAAGTGCTATTAGTGCAAAGTCTAAATGGAAGAGAGATCTCCTCTCTTCCACTGGATGGGAAGATCCTTGAGATGTTGATATTTCTAGATGCCGGTTATAGCAACTCATAAAACATGACATAGTATAATGGCAAGCAAAATGGGACTTTTCACTGTTCTTCATTTGAATGGGGCAGGTATGGTGGGATCTTTTTTGTCTTGGAGTGTTTCTCAGCACTAAGACAGTCTCATACTCTAAATGGTGAGCCTCAAGTGCCCCAGGGCTCTGAGGCAGGTATATAAGACAAGGTTGGAGTTTGACTTTTGGGGGTACACTCATTGAAAGAATATGGGTGATGAGACTCTGGGCAAGCCGTTGAACCCCCTGCCCCAGTTTTGTAACCCAGACAGATGGATGTTGGAGCTTCTCTTGTAACTATGAATTGTGATTTGAATCAGACAAGGTCTGTCTGTTGATGTTTGTAATTTCTGTTTGTATTTGCCTTGAAGTTCAGGGGGCTGATCCCCTGAACTAAGTGAATGATATATGTATGCTTGATTAAACTGAGATTGTTAACCCCTTAAAGTGTGCTAGCAGCCTTCTTGTTGTTGGACTTGTGTTGGTCTTTGACCCTCACAACAGCTGCTAGCCACATTGTTGTTACACATAGTCTCCTAAATGAGATCCTTAATCACCCAAGAGTGTTCAAACTAACTATATACATGAGTAAAATCAAGTACATAAAGAATGCTGACTGTCCCAGACTTACGATATACATGTAATTCTATGGGCAACCCACACAGTTGGTCCTTGTTCATCAGTACCTCTACCTTGGATAGACACTAAATGGAGATGATCAGTTTTTCCCAGAATTCAACAAGAAAGAAGAGAATAGCTAGATGGCCTTTGCAAAATTATTGCAGTGATCATAATGACCTCCAAGCTTCTCCCTGAAACAAAAGGCCATCTTTTTAATGTCAATAATCTTTCAGTGGAAGAGTCAACTGTGCATACTGATTAGGGAATTGGCAATGAAGCCAGGAAGACCTCAGTTCAGACATACGTTGACACTCTGTGTGTGTGTGTGTGTGTGCATGTGTGTGTGTGTGTGTATGAGCCTCTGACACACACTGAGGCAAATCACTAAACCTCCAACTACTCTAGATAACTCTCTAAGACTATACAGAAAAGGTGTTGACCTGCATTGGAGGAAGGAGTTTCCCCACCTTAGAATTCCCTTTCCCAATGCAATTATAGATTCAGATTCTATCCCCTGACACTTACAGCAATATTACATGACTGCAAGTGATGGAAATCTATAATCTCCAAGTAATGTCATGCAAATGGCAATGGAGTGGCCAAGAATAGGCTGTAGCATATTATTAACCAAAAAAATACTCATGAGAAATGACATAAAGTACATAATTAGAAAGATGTCTGACTGAAAAAAAGAGGTAAGAGCAAAGTAAAGACCGTTTGTATGTTCCACTGGTATACATGGATTGTCAAGAGATGTAGAAGCAGGGCCCTGAAACAGTAAAAGGATCATTTGAAGAAAATTTATGAAATGACATAGTCAGAATGACTTCTGTGGGCTCAGAAGTCTTAGACGAGTTGATATTGATAAGATCACAGATTCACTGAAGCATTGAGGCATGACTGTAAAGAAGAATGATCTTTGGACTGGAAAGGACAGAACAAAACTAATTAATAGGGAGTTATAGCCCAAGAAAGGCAAGAGGATAAGAGAAGGGCACCTAGATACTCTCAATGTGTTCAAATCAGTAGAACGAGACAAACTAGGTGCAGGGTCCTGAACAAACTGACAGTTACAATGGCTGAGTCACCATCAACGATCTTTAAAAGACTTAGAACAGGAAAGGTCCCTCAGGAGACGAGATGAGCAGATGCTGTTTGTTATTACAAAAATGAAAGGGATAAAGGTCTCATGTCTCAAATATATAGGGAAATTTGTCAAATTTATAAGAATATGAGTCATTGCCCAATCGATAAATGGTAAAAGGATATGAACAGGAAGTTATTTGATGAAGAAATCAATACTATATATAGTCACATAAAATGCTCGAAATTATTATTGATTAGAGAAATGCAAATTAAAGCAACACCTATCATACTGGCTAAATGATAGAAGGGAAAAATGACAAATGTTGGAGGGGATATAGAAAAATTGGACACTAATCCACAGTTGCTGGAACTGTGAACTGATCCAACCATTTTGGAAAGCAATCTGGAATTATGCCCAAAAAGCTATTAAACTGTGTATACTTTTTGACTCAGTAATACCACTACTAGGTCTGTTTCCCAAGGTGATCAGGCAAAAAGGAAAAAAACTTGTATATTCTAAAATATTTATAGCAGCTCTCTTAGTGATGGCAAAGAACTAGAAATTGGGAGGATGTCCATCAATTGGAGAATGGCTAAACGAGTTGCGGTATATGATTGTGATGAAATACTACTGTGTTATAAGAAATGATGAGCTGTTTGATTTTAGAAAAACATGAAAAGACCTGCATGAAATAATGAGGAGTGAAATGAGCAGAACCAAGAGAACATTGTGTACAGTAACAGCAATATTGTTAGAAGAACTATGAACAACTAAGTTATTCTGAGTAGTATAAATACTTAAATCAACTACAAAGGATCTGTGAAGGAAGGTGCTATCTACCTCCAGAGAAAGCATTCATAAAAAGTATGGTTTTATATATATATATATGTACATATATATACACACACATACATATATACGTACACATACACATATACATATACATATCTGTGTCTAATGGTAGCCTTCTCTAGCTTGGGGTGGGGAGACAGAAACAAAAAAAAAGTACACAGCAAAGAACAAAAAAAACTCAAAAAGGACAGAAAATCCGGGTAGCTTTGAAAACAATGTGTCGTATTTAGTGTGAAATGGAGATTCATGGCTTCATATTGAATCCTTTCGTGTTGTGCTATGTTTGTGGAAATGTATTTTTGTCTGTATTTAAGTTCAAAATGAAATTTTTTTTAAATGGAAGAAAATAGAGTCTATAAACGATAGACCAATGAGGTTGATTTCTGGCAAATTTCTAGCTAGATTCTAGTAAAGAGTTAACTTGACTTCAACAAAAACTAGTCATGTCAGATTGAATTCATTTCCTTTTTTAAAGAGAAACTCAATGGGAACATCAAGAGTATTGTTGAAATAGCTTCCTTAAATCTCAGCAAAGCACTTGACCAAGTCACCCTATCTTTGTGTGTAAACAAGAGAGAGAGACATGGGCTAAAGCTGCAGTGACCTCGAAATCCATAATTTAAGAAGTGCTGAAGAAGTTTCAGTGGAAAAAGTTTAAGAAGCCCTGGTAGACAACAGTATGGTTAGATGGGTTCAGAAATCACTAATTGGATCCAACTATCAGTCAGTAATAAGTCAATGTCGACTGGAATAGATAGAGAGAATAATAGCACCTACTTCATGGAGTTGTCAGGATCAAATGAGAATATTTGTAAAGCACTTTGCAATTCTTTTTTATATTTAATTTATTTATTTTCAGTTTTCAACATTCATTTCCATAAGTTTTAAACTTTCTCTCCCTCCTTCCCTCCTCCCTCCCCAAGATGGCATGCAATCTGGTATGTGCTCTACACATACATTCCTATTCAACAGATTTTCTCATTAGTCATGTAGCATAGAAGAATTATAAGGAATGGGAGAATCCGTAAGAAAGAAAACAAAACAAAACACAACAAAAGAGAAGAGTCTGCTTCACTCTGCATTCCAACTCCATAGTTCTTTCTCTGGATGTGGATGGCATTTTCCATCATGAGTCCTTTGGAAAAGTTTTAGGTCCTTCAATTGCTAAGAAGGGCTAAGTCCATCAAAAGAAGTCCTCACACAGTGTGGCTGTTACTATATACAATGTTCTCCTGGTTCTGCTCACTTCACTCAGCATCAGTTCATATAAGTCTTCCCAGATTTCTCTGAAGTTGACCAGCTCATCATTTCTTATAGCACAATAGTATTCCATTACATTTATATACCACAACTTGTTCAGTTATCCCCAACTAACGGGCATCCCCTCGATTTCCAGTTCTTGGCCACCACAAAAAGAGCTGCTATTAAATATTTTTGTACATGTGGGACTTTTTCCATTTTTATGATCTCTTTGGGAAAAAGGCCTAGAAGCACTATTGCTGGGTCAAAGAGTATGCACATTTTTATAGCTTTTTGGGCATAGTTCCAAATTGCTCTCCAGAATGGTTGGACCAGCTCACAGCTCTACCAACAATGAATTAGTGTTCCAACTTTCCCACATCTTCTCCGCCATTTATCACTTTCCTATTCTGTCATGTCAGCCAATCTGGTAGGTGCAATGTGGTACCTCACAGTTGTTTTGATCTGTATTTCTCTAATCAATAGTGATTTAGAGCATTTTTTCATATGACTATAGATAACTTTAATTTCTTCTCTGAAAACTGCCTGTTCATAGCCTTTGACCATTTCTCAATTGGGGAATGACTTGTATTCTTGTAAATTTGACTGAGTTCTCTATGTATTTTACAAATGAGGCCTTTATGAGAGATACTAGTTGTAAAATTTTTTTCTCAGTTTTCTGCTTCCCTCCTAATCTTCATTGCAAAAACTTTTCAATTTAATGTAATCAAAATTATCCATTTTGCATTTCATTATGTTCTCTATCCCTTGTTTAACCATAAATTTTTCCATTCCCCATAAATCAAACAGATAAACTATTCCTTGTTCCCCTAATTTGTTTATAGCATCAGCCTTTATACCTAGATTGTGTACCCATTTGGACTTTATTCTGGTGTACAGTGTCAGACATTGGTCTCTGCCTAGTTTCTGCCATACCAGTGGTCCTAGCAGTTTTTCTCCAAACACTGAGTTCTTATCCCAGAAGCTGGGGTCTTTGGGTTTATCAAACACTGGGTTTCTACAATCATCGACTACTGTGTCTTCTGTGCCTAACCTATTCCACTGATCTACTCCTCTATTTCTTAGCTAGTACCAAGTGGTTTTGATGATTGCTGCTTTATAATACAGTTTAACATTTGGTGTGGCTAGACCACCTTCCCTTGCATTTGTTTTCATTTCTTTGATATTTTGGACCTTTTGTTCTTCCAGATGAATTTTGATATTATTTTTTCTAGCACTATAAAATAATTTTTTAGTACTTTGGTGTGGCACTGAATAAGTAAATTAATTTAAGTAGCATTGTCATTTTTATTATATTAGCTTAGCCTAACCACGAGCAACTGGTGTTTTTCCAATTATTTAGATCTGACTTTATTTGTGTGAAAAGTGTTTTCTAATTATATTCATATAGTTCCTGGGTCTGTTTTGGCAGGTAGACTCCCAAATATTTTATAATGTCTACAGTAATTTTGAATGGAATTTCTCTTTCTATCTTTTGCCATTGGGCTTTATAAGCAATATATAGAAAGTCAGATGATTTACGTGGGTTTATTTTATATCCTTCAACTTTGCTAAAGTTGTTTATTATTTCAAATAGTTTTTTACTTCATTCTCTAGGATTCTTTAACTATGTCATCTTATTGTCTGCAAAGAGTGATAACTTAGTTTCTTCTTTGCCTATTCTAATTCCTCCAATTTCTTTTTCTTCTCTTATTGCTAAAGCTAACATTTCTAGTACCATATTGAATAACAGTGGTGATAATGGGCATCCTTGTTTCACCCCTCATCTTATTGGAAAAGCATCTAGTGTATCCCCATTACATATAATGCTTGCTGATGGTTTTAGGTAGATGTTACTTATCATTTTAAGGAATTTGGTAGGACTCCTTCTTCATCAATTTTCCTAAATAGTCTGTACGGTATTAGAATTAATTGTTCTTTAAAGATTTGATAGAATTCACTTGTAAATCCATCTGGCCATGGAGATTTTTTCCTAGGGAGTTCATTGATGGCTTGCATTTTACAAATCTTAAAATTGCTATATAAATGCTAGCTGTTATTATGTCTCTAGAAACTACACAAAGGCCTGATTGAACAAAATCCCATGATCTTGGAGACCACTGACCCATCTTAGCAATCAATAAATTGCCTGGGGGCTCAAAATATTTTATTAATTTTCTCTATAATTGATTTTTAAGCTTTTTTAGCTTTTCAGAGAAAGGAAGCTATGTCTAACTTGAACCTTTGCCCTAGACTAAAACGCTCATGAGCTAATCTCATTATGGCCAAGAAGACTGGTTCCTTTTTATCAGGAGCCTTTGGGTCTTTGATTTCCATCAAACAGGTGGAGGGGGGTAGGGAAGAGACCTCAAGGTGTTACACTCTGAGAGTGCCCCCAACAGTAGAGAGAAGTGTAAGCAATTTTCCCTACTCTCCTCTCAGGAAGGGGGGAGGGTGAAAGTCCTCCTTATCTAAGTTAAGTTCCTGTTACCTCTGTGGGGAATCAATATTGTTATTCCAACTATAAGATCATAGTATTCTCCAAGTTGAGCTGAATCAGAACCTGAGATGGAAGGGTTAAAGCAATAAGACCTCCAGAAGTTTGCAATTGCAGCTGCAGCTGTTCTGTTAAATTTCTGACACCTTGAGTACTACCATAACTGATCAGCTCCCCTCCCCACCCCCAGCCCCTTTGAATTTCAAAGGCTAGTATTCGAGTTTAACAAGGAATTTTCACTAACTCTCTCCATCCCAAAGGGGCCATATTCTTGAGGGAAGACTAAGGAAATCTCAGGGAGAGCCAAATTAACATGGACCCAGATGAAGGTCATCATTCCTCCCCTTCAGTGGTGTCTTCTCCTCCTCTCTTTAGGCTGAGGTTCTGCTTATCTGCTTATCTGCTCCAGGTGTGTTTGTCAGCTGAAAGGAAGCATTAAGTGAAGAAAAAAAAGACCCAAGATGCTAGAGAAAGAAAAGCTAATTAAGGACACAAGTTCCAAATCCCATAAGAGAAAGGAAAGAATGAGATTGATATGTCTGCTTTATAACAATTTTTAGAACAGCTTACAATCTAATAGATTTTCTTTTTTAAGTCTGAACGGTGATTTTATTCCTGCAGGTAGTTTCTGAGAAGGGAACTCCTTCCAGCTCAGCACCTGCTCTTCAATTTGTAAGTCTGAGAGAACTGTATAAAACATTGAGAAGTTATGTGATTTGTCCAGGAGTCACACATCCAGTGAGTGTTAGAAGAGTGACTTGAGGGGCAGAGCCATAATGGCAGAGTGAAAGCAGGGACTTCCTTCAGTTCAACCCCAAACCCCTCCCAATACCTGTAAAAAATGACTCTAAACAAATTCTAGAGCAGTAGAACCCACAAAATAATAGAGTGAAACAAATTCCCAGCCCAAATCAACCTGGAAGGGCAACAGTAAAGGTCTCTTGCACGAGTCTGAGAGAGGAGCACAGTCCAGCATGGTGGCACTGGACTGGTGGTGCCAGGCCCTAGCAAACCTGGAGCAGACCTCAAGGGACTGAATTACTGGCAGCTATGGCAATTTCCAGACTTCTCAACCCACAAACCCTAAAGACAACTAAGAAGGAAAGGTCTATGGGACCTGGGTGAGAGAGGAGCATGGTCTAGCCCCAGCCCCAGGGTGGTGGGGGGGTTGGGGGGGAAAAAGGAGGAGGAGGAGGAGGCGAAGCAGCAGCAGCAGCAGTTGCTTCCTGAGCTCTCAGCCCACAGATGGTGAGGGAATCAGGCAGCTGATTAGAGGGGAATTGGAGGGATCTCTTTGCTGGCTCTGAGGTAGGATTCTCTCGCTTTGCCCTTGCTTGGATCTGGGTCTCACTCCTGGGTGGCAGTGCTGAGGTGACAAAGAGGCGTGGTAGAGCTTGTGGCAGCAGTGGAGAGGGAATCTTCAAAGTTCCAAGGCAGAAAAGAGTGCTTGTGGTCACTCACAGACCAGAGCACAGACCAGGAAGAAGTAAACACCTCTCCTTTGATCATAGAACCATGGAAGAACTAAAAATTTACAGGAGCCTGCAAGTATTTCTGAAAACAGCCACACAAAACCCCTGAAGCTTGGGACAGTGCACTCTCCACTCTGGAAATAGAATCCTACCTTAACAAAGAGCTAAAAAGTCAAGTAATTGGCTGGGGAAAATGAGCAAACAATGGAAAAAATCAGACTATAGAAGCTTACTTTGGTGACAAGTAAGATCAAAACATACACCCAAAAGAAGACAACAAAAGTCCTACATCTAAAGCCTCCAAGAATAGTACAAATTGGTAGCAGGCCATGGAAGAGCTCAAAAAGGATTTTGAAAATCAAGTAAAAGAAATAGAGGGAAAATTGGGTAGAGAAATGAGAGTGATGCAAAAAAATTATGAAAAATGAGTTAACAGCTTGCTAAAAGAGACCCAAAAAATGCTGAAGAAAATAACACCTTAAAAAACAGACTAACTCAAATGTCCAAAAAGCCAATGAGGAGAAGAATGCCTTAAAAAGCAGAATGGGCCAAATGGAAAAGGAGGTCCAAAAGCTCACTGAAGAAAATAATTTCTTAAAAATTAGAATGGAGCAAATAAAAGCCACTGACTTCATGAGAAATCAATAAATTATAAAACAGAACCAAAAGAATGAAAAAATAGAAGACGATGTGAAATATCTCATTGGAAAAACAACTGACCTGGGAAATATATCTAGGAGAGATCATTTAAATATTATTGGACTACCTAAAAGGCATGATGAAAAAAAGAGCCTAGACATCTTCTTTCAAAAAATTTTCGAAGAAAACTTCCCTGATATTCTAGAACCAGAAGGTAAAATAGAAATTGAAAGAATCCAGCAGTCACCTCCTGAAAAAGATCCCAAAAGGAAGACTCCTAAGAATATCGTAGCCAAATTCCAGAGTTGCAAGCAACCAGAAAGAAACAATTTGAGTATTGTGGAAACACAATCAGGATAACACAAGATTTAGCAGCTTCTACATTAACAGAATGAAGGGCTTGAAATATGATATTCCAGAGGTTAAAGGGATTAGGATTAAAACCAAGAATCAGGGGCAGAGTGAAGATGGAGACTGGAAAGCAGGGACTTGCCTAGGGCTCTTCCTCAGGACCCTCCAAACACCTATAAAAATGGCTCTGAACAAATTCTAGAACTGCAGAAGCCATGAAATAGCAGAGTGAAGCGGGGATCCAGCCCAGGACAGCCTGAATGGTCACTGGGTAAGGAGCTGGGAGCAGAATGCAGCACAGCCCAGCTTGAGCCCCGTCCGGACCAACCAGACTGGGAGCCAGGCAGAACAGACCCTAGCGCCCTGAATCAGTGAGCTGTGGCAGTTACCAGACTTCTCAATCCACAAACACCAAAGACAGCAGAGAAGGTTAGTGGGAAAAGCTGCAGGGACAGAGTGAAAGGAGTTCACGGTTTGGCCACTGCCCCAGGGGCAGCGGAGGTGGTGCAGCTCTGAGGACAGAACCACAGATGCAGTTGCTTTCAGCCCAAGTCTCACCTTCTGGGAAGAATTAAGTGGCAGATCAGAGTGGGGATGCAGAGCCTGCTTAAGATCTGAGTCAGGTCTGGGTTGGCAGTTCTTGGGGGAGGAGGAGCACTGGTGTGGCAGAGTTGGCTGCATAGAAATAGCTCTGAAAACAACAGCACAGCCCCTCAAGCTTGGAACAAAGTACTCTCTACAAGCAGTCATACACCAATGAAAAACTCAAGGGTCAAGTAGTTGGCTGGGAACATGGCCAGGCAGTGAAAACAGAATCAGATTCAGAATCAGACTTTGGAATCTTTCTCTGGTGACAAAGAAGACCAAACCATACAGCCAGAAGAAGTCAACAAAGTCAAAGAGCCTACATCAAAAGCCTCCAAGAAAAACATGAACTGGTCCCAGGCCATGGAAGAGCTCAAAAAGGATTTGGAGGGAAGAGGGGACAGAATTTGGAACTCAAAGTTTTAAAAGCAGATGTTCAAAAAAAGTTTTAGTATGCAACTAGGAAATAAGATATACAGGCAATGGGGCATAAAAATCTATCTTGCCCTACAAGAAAGTAAGGGAAAGGGGGATGGGGGGGGGAGTGGGGTGACAGAAGAGAGGGCTGACTGTGGAATGGGGCAATCAGAATATATGCCATCTTGGAGTGGGGGAGGGTAGAAATAGGGAAAAATTTTGTACTTCAAACTCTTGTGAAAATTAATGCTGAAAACTATAAGTAATGATTAAAGGAAAAAAAACCAAGAATCACCTACCCAGCAAAACTAAGCATAATACTTCAAGTGAAAAAAATGGATATTCAATGAAATAGAGGACTTTCGAGCATTCTTGATGAAAAGACCAGAGCTGAACAGAAAATTTGACTTTCAAATACAAGACTCAAGAGAAGCATGGAAAGGAAAACAGGAAAGAGAAATCATAAGGGACTTATTAAACTGTTTACATTCCATGGAAAGATGATATTTGTAACTCATGAGACCTTTCTCAATATTAGAATAGTCAGAGGGTATATATACATACATACCTATATACATACACACACACACACACACACACACACACACAGAGGGCACAGGGTGAGTTGAATATGAAGGGATGATATCTAAAAAATAAAATTAAGGGGTGAGAGAGGAATGTACTGGGAGAAGGAGAAAGGGAGAGGTAGAATGGGGTAAACATAAAAGAGGCAAGAAAATGCTTTTACAGTGGAGGGGAAGAGGGGGGAAGTGAGAGGGAATGAGTGAACCTTACTCCTATCAGATTTAGCTGAAGGAGGGAATAACATACACACTCAATAGGGAGGTATAATAGAAAAAAGGGCAGATGGGAGGAGGGATATTTAGAAGCAAACACTTTTGAGATGGGACAGGGTCAAAGGAGAGAATAGAATAAATGGGGGGGGATAGGATGGAGGGAAATATAGTTAGCTTTCACAACATAACTGTTATGGAAATGTTTTTCATGACTACACACATATAACCTACACCAAATTTCTTGCCTTTTCAATGAGTGTGGGTGGGAAGGAGGAAGGGAGAGAATGTGGAACTCAAAGTTTTAAAAACAAATGTTAAAAATTGTTTTTACATGCAACTAGGAAATAAGATATACAGGCAATGAGATATAGAAGTATATCTTGCCCTACAGGAAAATAGAAGGGAAGGGTATAAGAGAAGGGGGGGGTGTTGATAGAAGGGAGGGCAGATTGGGGAAGGAGTAATCAGAATGCATGCTGTCTTGGGGTGGGGGGAGGAGAGAGATGGAGAAAAAATTTGGAACTCAAGATCTTGTGGAAATGGATGTTGAAAACTAAAAATAAATTAACAAAAAAATGAAAAAATAAAAGAAGTATGACTTGAACCCAGGTTATAGGATCCCAAATTTAGAGGTGGAAAGGATCATAAAGGGCACAGAGTCCAAGTCCCTGATTTTATAAATAAGGAAACTGAGGCAAAGAGAGGTTAAGTGACTTATCTCACACAGCTAATATGTGTCTGAGATAGATTTTGAAACTTCCTGGGTCTTCCTGAATCCAGATCCACCAAAATGATTCTTCACAGTGCTTGGGACTTAAATATTTGCTGACTGTTTGGCTCATTGATAGTGCCAACCCAAGAGCAACCCTCTAACCACTACACCAAGTAGCATCCCTCCAATTTATTAAACCTAGAGGTATTTTGAGCTACAGAATATAAGGCCATCACACTGGAACACTTCAATATTCACCTATTCAAAACAATGAAAAAATGTTCCTTGACTTTCTTCATCCAAGACTAAGTTTTTTAAAGAGTCATTCTCACTTCTCCCTCAATACCATCTTTAAGAGTAAATTAGAATGCTTCCCAGAAGGCTTTAAGTACTCCTTAACAACTTGTACAGGGAAGTGTAGCCCACGAAAAGAACACTTGACCTGGAGCCAGGAGACCTGGTTTCCAGTTCTAGCTCTTCCACTAAAAAAAGCAATATGACCTTATGAAAGTCATACTACGTCTCTGAGCATCTTTTCTCATCTAAAAAAAATTGAGAGTATTGGGAACAAATGATTTTTAAAGGTCTTTCTAGTTCTAATATCCTAGAGGTTCGAAAATTTTATGATTCTGTCTCTATGACCCACCCACCAGATTTCCCGGTGAGCTGTGCATCTGTCTCTTAGAGAAGTACCTAAGTACTCATTATGTGGGAACAGATGTCTGCTCTGTAGGGCTAGTTTCAAAGCAAACAATTAGGCTCCTTACCAAACATTTTTGCGGAATGAGTGTAAACTGCAGGAAATTCACTATACATTGTGGGAACCCAGTTCATTAGTGATACAAGAAATTTAATGGTGCTGGGGAATTGGAGGGGGGAGGAATTAAATTGTGGGAAAATGGAAATAAGGATTTCATCTATATTTGTAAGTAAGTAGATTGTCATTGGTGGGAAAGGTTCCCCCCCTTGCTCACATATAGAGAACCTAACCATGTTTCATCTCTCTCTCTCTCTCTCTCACACACACACACACACACACACACACACACGCGCGCGTGCGCGCACACACAGAGAGACAGAGAGAGAGAGAGAGAGAAGTGAGATGAGATAGCTGACAAGAATTTTAATATTTTAATAGCAACATCATTATTAGAGTCTTCCTGTCACGAGTATTCTGGTGACAGAATCATAAAATGTTAGTGCAACAAGGGACCACAGACATTACCTACTCCAAACTTCTCACTTAACTGATGAGCAAAGAGACCTAGAGACACCAGGTGACTTGCCTCAAGTCCTAAAGTTAGTCAGTGGCAGAGTTGGGTCTAAACTGACTGAATATGGATCCCTATTCTGCAACTCAGTTAACAGTTTGCTGCTATCTTTTCAGGCTCCCCATCATTAATCCCATTCCACCCCACTTCACCTTATTCTCTTATAAAGGCTTCTGTTCTTCATCTGACTCCACCTGTACTTGAAGAACAGCATCCCTGTTCCTTATATACCATGAGCAAATGAAATAAGAATCATTCTCTTTTGAACATAGTGCTCTGAGTCTCCACCTCCCCTCACTACCACTGTGAGTTCAATTCATGCCTTCTTTACATCTCCTCCTGCTCCTCTGGCTGGCAGAGAATGGAAAAAAGGTGTGCCAATGCCTGAATTATACTCAAATCCCTACTTTCAACACTAATGGAACTGGTTGTAGATAATATAAAAGAATGGGGAAAAAACTCTCTAGAGTTGGCTTGTCTTTAAAATGCACAGTGTGATTTCTCTACCACCTTTCTAATCATATTTGATGGAAGCTAACATTAAAATAATTTTGTACAACCTGGAAACACAATGGCTGAGCAGGTATGGGAAATGGTCCAGGAACCCAGTGAATAATGATGGCAGTGCAGACTGGGCTTAACAGGGGCCATGGATATTTCACATGGATGGCTAAGAGCTGATGAGTGCTGCTCAATATTCTATGAGCTATCTCCATTCCCAGGTGTCCTTTTTATCCCAGAATCATTTGGAATGCTTAGGCTACTCTACAGCTCCTCTGAACTAGCAGGAAGTCCAGTCAGCTTCCCACTTGACTCAGACACTACCAGCAAACCACTCAGACATCCTTACATGGATACTTCAGAGGGAATCCCTCATCTCAGGGTTGTGGGTACTCCTTTCACTAGTGCAGGTCACATACAGCCTTTCCAAATGTTCCCATTCTGTGCAATTCTTGGGCATGTCTTTCCATAAATCCTCCTCAGAAAATCTAATCATTTGGAGGGCTGCCTCTAGTTCCTTTAACATTTTGTATCTGCCAGCGCAGCAAAGCCACAGTTTTGATTCCTGGGTCAAGCAATATAGTCTTCACAGCAAGTAATACAAAAGGCATCTTCAAATCAACTCTATATTTCATGACATGAAAATGATGTAAAGAGCGAACACAACAAATCCAGTTGAGCAAGAAAGGATGTTGCTTTCTATAGTTGCCAATAGTAATGATGAGCCATCTGGCAGCTTCCTACTTTACCTAATGGTAATGAGCTGCATCTTATCATCACTGCTGTTCAGTCATTTCAGTCATGCCCCACTCTCTGTGACACCGTGTAGGGTTTTCTTGGCAGAGATACTGGGGTAGTTTGCCATTTCCTTCTCCAGCTCATTTTACTGATGGAGAACTGAGGCAAAGAGGGTTCAGTGACTTGCCCAGAGTCACACGGCTAGTCTATGAGGCCAGACTTGAACTCAGGAAGATGAGTCTTCCTGACTCCAGGCATGGCCCTCTATCCAACCTCTTTTCAATGATTTATGGGGCACCTGCTAATGTAATCAAAATTTATCTCTTGGACCACCCCCGCACCCCAGCTCCCTTTACAGAGTAGTTGGGAGGCCACCATCTGCAGGAGACCTTTCCTGATAGCTTCCGAGTGCTAGAGCATTCTTTACTCTCAATTCTTCCTGAAATCACTTGTCATTTGCTTCGCATATATTTGCATTGCTCAGGCAGCCAGGTGTAATGGATCCAAGTGTCAGCCTTAGAATCAGGAAGGTCTGGACACATACTAGCTGTGCGCTGACCAAATCACTGAGAACACTAAGTTCTCAGTCTACGCTTGAAGACTATGTACTGGAAAGAGCGATGCATTTTGAATCATACGACATCAGTTCAAATTCTGTTCTGCCACTTGCTACCTGTGTGACCCTGGGCAAGCATTTCCCTTCCCTTCCCATCTATAAAATGAAGGATTGGGCTACATGACCTCTAAAGGGCCTTTCTACTTCAATTCAATAAAAATTTATTAAGTGTCTCCTGTGTGCCAGGCACTGTGCTAAGCACTGGGGATACAAAAAGAGACACAAGACAGTCCCTGCCCTCTAATAATAATACTCCTAAATTTAGGATCTTATGATCCTAATACAAATAGGATACAGCTGACTTACAAGGGTAGAGGGACTTTCCTCAATATGAATTCCTTGCTGAAACCACAGATTAAAACATGCATATTTTGTATTTTCTTCTGCAACATGGCTAATTTGGAAATATGTTTTGCATGTCTTCATATGGATAATCAAATTATTCCTTATCTTCTTAGGGAGGGGTGGGAGGGAGGGAGATAATTTGGAATTGAATTTTTTTTAAAATGAATGTCAAAAAATGTTAATGTAATCAGGGAAATATTTAATGAAAAAAATAAAAATATAGTTTAAAAAAAATTTCACTTACTTGACTATATTCTTATATTCCCCAAGTAGAATGTAAGTTTCTTTGAGAGCAAGGCCTTTTTCAGTGTTGTCTATTACCAGTGCCTAGAATCTTTTGCATAGTTGGCACTCAGTAAATATTTACTGAATTATTCTTGCTAACCAGATACTCAGCCCAGTTGTTTTTACTGAGGGTAGGTTGACCAGTTCATCTCTCAGTGCCTTCTAAATTTAAATGCCTTGAGGCAAAGCCCTGATCCCACAGCACTCAACCATCCTGGGCTCTCATTGCACCATGACCTAATCACCACCTTTTCCAGTCAGACATATTCTTGGTCATATTTTCTCACAGGCAAATCATTGCTGGCAATTTGCTGCAGCCCACTAAATCCCTTTCCACTGCCCTTTTGGGCATCTGCAAAGCTGATCAAAAATCTAGCACCCTACCATGAAAATGACAGACTCAAATACAGCATGTTGGAACAATCTCCCCTCCAATGGAAACAAAGCTTCTTTAAGAAGCGATTGAAGCTTCATCTTCTGACAGATTCTTATGGCTTCAAGTATACATCTTAATATAACTGCAGATTCCACCCAGTACTCAGTAAATAGGGTGGCTAGGTGGTACCATAGTGCATAGAGTATAGGGCCTGGAGGCAAGAATACTCATCATGAGTTCAAATCTGGCCTCAGACGCTTACTAGCTGTGTGACCCTGGGCTGGTCACTTAACCCTGTTTACCTCGGATTTCTCCTATGTAAAATGAAGGGGAGAAGGAAGTGGCAAACAATTTCAGTATCTTTGCTGAGAAGGCCCCAAATGGAGTCACATAGAGTCAGACAGGACTGAAATAACAAAAATGATAACTCAGTAAATATGAATTAATGACAATTGCTCAGGCTTTCTGTTTCTGACCTATAAGGGTCTAATCAAATGAATTGAATACTGCAACTACTTGGTTGGTGCGTCCCTTCCTAAACCTGTTTGACTAATTCACTGCTGAAAAAAGGTCTTAAATTTCATCCTCCCCAAAAGTCTATAGAAGAGAAGCCACAACAGGAAATAGAAGCCAACAAGACATGTTTGTTAAAGTTAATATTACTCATATTTTAAGAAATTGTAAAGAATTTGATATTTGTGGTCAAATGTGTGATTGCATTTTTAATTTTCTTTTCTAGTTCGGTGGAATCTAGAGCTGGAAGGCAACTTAGGGGTCATCTGTAATCCAACATGTTGTCACAGATGAGAAAACTCAGAACCAGAGAGTCCACACAGGCAAGAATTTGAACTCAGGTCTTATGACTCCAAGGTCATAAGGTATTGAATTATTCTTGCTAACCAGCTGCTTGGCTCAATTGTTTTTGCTGAGGGTGGGCATGCATTCATTTCTCCTGCCCTCTAAATTTCAATGCCTTGAGGCAAAGCCCACAGCACTCAGCCATCCTGTGATATCATTGCATCATGACCTAATCGCTACCTTTTCCAGTCAGACATATTCTTGGTCATGTTTTCTCTTTACACTATAACACAGTATTTGAATGCTTTTGTTGATCAGTCTTTAGTTTAAAGATTAACCAATACTGTATACCAAAATAAAGTCAAAATGGGTTCACGATTTTGGTATAAAGGCTGATACTATAAGCAATTTGGGAGAGCAAGAAATAGTTTACTTGTCAGATTTATGGAGAAGGGAAGAATTCATGACCAAACAAGATAGAGAGCATTACAAAATGCAAAATGGATAATTTAGATTATGTTAAATTGAAGAGTTTTTGCACAAACAAAGCCAATGTGGCAAAGATTAGGAAGGAAGCAGAAAATTGGGAAAGAATCTTTACAACCAATATCTCTGATAAAGCCCTCATATCTAACATATATAGAGAACTGAATCAAATTTGTAGGAATATAAGTCTTTCCCCAATTGAGAAATGGTCAAAGGAGATGAACAGGCAGTTTTCAGAGTAAGAAATTAAAGTTATCTATAGTCATATGAAAAAATGCTCTAAATCACTATTGATTAGAGAAATGCAAATCAAAACAACTCTTAGGTACCATATTTATCCTGTCAGAGTGGCTAACATGACAAAACAGGAAAATCATAAATGCTGGAGAGATGTGGGAAAATTGGAACATTGTTACATTGTTGGTGGAGTTGTGAACTGATCCAGCCATTCTGAAGAGCAATTTGGAACTATGCCCCAAAAGCTATAAAATTGTGCATTCCCTTTGACCCAGCAATACCACTTTTGGGCTGTATCCCAAAGAGATCACACAAGTGAGAAATGGACCAGTATGTACAAAAATATTTATAGCAGCTCTTTTTGTGGTGGAAAAGAATTGGAAATCAAGGAGATACCCATCAATTGGGGAATGGCTAAACAAATTGTGGTATATGAATGTAATGGAATACTATTGTGCTATAAGAAATGAGGAACAGATGGACTTCATAATAACCTAGAAAGACTTACATGAATTGTTGCTGAGTGAGGGGAGCAGAACCAGGAGATCATTATACATGATTACAGACACATGGTCATCTGCAAGGACTAACTTTGATATACTTGGCTCTTCTCATCAATGCAAGGTTCAAAGACAGCTCCAGAACACTCATGATGGAAAAAGCTATGCACATCCAGAGAAAGAGTTATGAAGTCTGAATGCAGACGGAGGCAAACTATTTGCTCTCCATTTTTTCCTTTCTTTTTTGGATTTGTTTCTCCTTTCTCATGATTCATTCCATTGGTTATAATTCTTCTTTACAACTCGACTATTATGTAAATAAGTTTAATGTAAAAGTATGTGTAGAACCTATATTGGATTACATGCAGGAGAGGGAGGGAGAGAAAATTTGGAACTCAAAAACTTGTGGAACTGAGTGTTGTAAACTAAAAATTAAAAATTTTTTAAAAATTAACCAAAAATAAGTTTAAACCAATTATCAAAGTTTTATTCTCCCATCCCATATTGATTAGTTGATGTGGATGTTTGGTTTGCTCACACTATTCATGCTGCTTAACGTTACCCGAGTACTTGTGACTGTTTGTCTTTTGTCTTTGAAGAGGACCAATGACATCACAGAATGATGCATGAACTGAACTTAAGTGGGACAGAGTAGGGCAAAGTCAGGAGCCTTATTCTCTCATCTAGGGTGATCAAAATCCAGTGGCAAGACAAAAGTCAGGTGCTAGCCCTGGATGCAGTGGATGACCTTAGCATCTTTGATGGCTGACAAAGTTTTAAGTGCTCCACGATACCTGCTTCAGCAACCTTTATAGCAGATGGAAGAAATTGTTCTTATCCACCCATTCTGTGGAGGCAGTCTTCACATGCTTGAGGCAGACAAGCCCCTAACTCATCCATAGGTTTGAGGTTCCCCTCAACCTGGTTTAGTCTGTCTGCTGAGACTATCTACCGGGTATGGCCACCGTGCACGCCACAGGTTCTTGGAGCCACAGGCAAGAGTTGAGTGCCAGGTAAACAACCAAAGGTGGATGAGCAGCCCAGCCTTCACACCAGAGGTGCTAGTCTTCCTTTGAATACTGTCACACCTTTGAGTAGTAGCAATTGCCTAAATCCTCTCAGCAGAGGAGTAGAAAGAAAACTGGACTTGAAGTCGAAAGATTGGCTCTGAGCCCTAAACCTTCCATTTACTAAGTGTATAAACCTGGTTAAGTGATTTTACCTCCAAGCTACAGTTTTCTCATTTACAAAATGAAAATCTTGAACTACATAATCTCTCCGCAACTTTAAATTTGTGACCTTGAGCAAGTCACTTCTTCCCAAGCCTCAATTTCCTCATATATAAAATAGGAAAAGTAGTATCTCCGAGCCTGAGTTTCCCCTTATGTAAAACAGGAAAAATATCTTCCCTGCTCTTGTTACAGGGTTGTTGTAAAAGTTAATGCACTATGTGGAAAGAGATGCAAAGGATAATAGTAGATGATAAAAATAGAATGATGAATAATAAAATAGATTATAATAGAATGATGATAGACAGTAATTAGGTATGTGACTTAATACAAGTCACTTAACCTCTTTGTGCTTCAGCCCTATATAAAGTGAGGGGACTGAACTAGATATCTAAGGGCCTTCCTTCTCAGTTCTAACATTCTGTTCTCTCCTCTTGCCTTCTCCCTTCTCTTCTCTTCTCTTTATAAAGACAAAGGAACTAAAGCATCTCTGAGGACATTGGTCCTGTTCCTCTTATCCTGTTTCTGAGCTCTACCCTGATGATTACAATCTGTTTAACTTCCTGCTTCCTGATTCCTGACTCCTAATCTGTGTTTGAGCTTTATCTAATTCTAATTAATCCAGCTTCCCGGGAGTCCTTACACACAGACGGACTTCAGTAAATGGGGGTTGGTGATGATGAGAAAGAGTGCGAATGGAGATTTGGATTCAGTCCTAGCCCTGCAAATGACCAGCATGGTAAGCAGAGATCTGAACTTGAAATCAGTGAGACAGGGATTCAGATCTCATTTCAGACAATTACTAGGCATGCGGTCATGGGCAAATTACTTAACCTGTTTGAGTTTCAGTTTCCTCATCAATAAAATCTGGATAATTGTGCCTTTAGTAGCTACCCCACAGGGTTATTATTATAAGGCTCCAATGAGATGAAGTATGTAAAGTACCATACGAATGTCAGCTGTTACTATTACTGGGGGCAGGCCACAAGCTCTCTGTTCCACATTTTCTTCATCAGTTAAAGGAAGGGGTTGTACTAAACGGCTTCTCTCTTCAAGCTCTAAATCCTAGGACTTTACGAGGGTGCCTTGAACTTTCTCTTATCTCACCTGAATGACCTTGAGAGCTGGCAGTAATGATCCTAAAGGAAAAGATGTTCACAAAAAGATAGAAAGGTAACTACACAGTGGACAAAACCCTGGCCTGGAGGAGGGAGGGGAGCAGGCTCAAATTCTATCTTTCTCGCTGACTTGCTGTAGGCTTTCCAAGCTTTATTTCAGCTTTTATGTTCTATGTTTTTATTTATTTTTTTAGAGACAATTGGAGTTAAGAGACTTGCCCAGGGTCACACAGCTAGCATGTATCTGAGGCCAGATTTGAATTCAGGTCCTTCCTCACTTCAGGGCCAGTGCTCCATCCACTGCACCACCTAGCTGCCCCTACAGTCTATGATTTTATGTTAATTGTCTTTGTAGCTAACCACAATCACTTACCCGAAGTTAAGATTTAAAAGAGGGAACAGACAAGTCACAAACGATTAAAATTCCTGCAATGACACAAGCATAAAGCCACGAAGACACTAAATTATAACACAAAAATTGTGTTTTCTTTTTCTTTCTTTGTCTCCTATGCCCCCAGGTAGGTGGCATAGTGAATAGAATGCTGTACTAGAAGTTAGGGAGATCTGATTTCAAATCCAGCCTCAGATACTTCCTAGCAGTGTGGTCTTGAGCAAGTCATGTTAACTTCCGTCTTTCTCTGTCTCCTCAACTACAAGAGTACCTGCCTCCCAGAGTTGTTGTAAGGATCAAATGAGATGATATTTGCACAGTGCCCGGCCCATTGCACAAGCGTTTAGTAAATGTTTGTTTTCTTCCTTATCAAACCATATCAAAAGCAAGCTCTAATTTCAGGTCCACTTCACTTAAAACAAATACCACTTACGTGGACAGCACAGCTAAGCTTGATTTGGCAGTCGGAAAAGACCTGCTACAGTAGATAAAGTGTCAAAGTATGTGAACAGTTTTCAAAAGAAGAAATGTAAACTAGCAACAACCATGGAAAAGATTATTCCCAACCACTAATAAGAGAAATGAAAATTAAAACAATTCTGAGATTTTCCCCTCACAACCATTAAATTAACAAAGATAGTAAAAGAAAACATAAGATCATTGCTGAGAACACTGGCACACTTATGCCCTATTGGTGGGTCTGTGGATAAATTGGTCTAGCTGTTCTAGGAAGCAATTTGGAACCATGAGAGAAAAGTCACTTAACTACACATATCTTCTGACCCAGGGATAGGATTACTCGGCATATATCCCAAGCAGCTCAAAGACAGAGAAAGACCATACAAGTATGGTTTTAGGGTTGCAAAATACTAGAAGCAAATTAGGTGCCCATCAATTGGGGAATGGCTAGACAACTTGAGTTATATGAATAGAATAGAATGCCATAAAAAGTGACAAATATGAAGAATTCAGGGAAACTTGGTAGGTATGTGCACTGTTAAAAAACAAAGCAAGCAGAGGCAGGAGAACAATTTATTCAAGGACCACAGTAACTTGGAAAATATCACATTGAAACTGTCATAAATGTGGTGATCAGTCTTGACTTTAGAGGCTAGTCAACGAATCTCTCCCTCCTCTGACAAAGAGGTTGTTGATTATAGGGGTGGGATGACGCATGTGCATCATTAACATAGTCAATATAACTGTTCTGCTTAACTAAACTTCTTTGTTATAAAGCAAGTTTCTGTGATTAGAGGGAGTTATTGGGAAATGATCATGGGACAGAGGGAAGTGTCAATAAAATATTTAACCCTTTAAAAAGAAAAGCAGAAATTAAAATGAACCCTCTTTTGTGGAGAGAAACAGAGACACAGAGAGATTCAAAGTAGGTCTATGATCTATTGGTCTAAGGCTAATTGTCTTGCAAGGTAAACCATGTTTAACTGATGCAGTGTGTCTCATTTCCAATACTAGCTATTAAGTCCTTAACAGCTGTTTTATAGCAAGCACTCACTCAATATATAATGGAAACTAACTTACCTTTACCTGGATGCAAAACTCATTGTAAAAGTATAGATAGCAAATAAGAAAGATTTAAAGAGAACAGCAAACTCTTGAGGATGGTGTTCACCAGGCAGCAATGACGCAAGAGAAAGAGGAAGTGGGGAAAGGAGAAATTCACCAAGTCCCAGGAGCTTTAACAGTCAGGGAACTATCAAAGACAGATCACTCCTTAAGCAGGTCAGTGAGCTAGGTAAGGCTCCAACCACTCATGATTCTATTCAGTTCAGAGTAGCAGTGCCTTTCATTTGAAATCAGCTGCCTGTTAGTACTGGTGCATGTCCACATGTCCAGAAGTCCACAGAACTCCAAAAAGGAAAAGAGGGAAGGAAGAAGGAAGGGAAGAAGGGAGGGAGGGAGGGAGGAAGCCAATCTTTCTCATATTCCTAGAAAATGTGTTAGCACCACTCCCCACAAAAGAAGAGCAACTTGTGGCACAATGGATAGAGCTCTGGCCTTGGGATCAGAAAGACTCATCTTCATGAGTTCAAATCTGGCCTCAGACACTTGCTGTGTGACCCTGGAAAAAGTCACTTAACCCTATTCGCCTCAGTTTCTCATCTATAAAATGAGCTGGAGAAGGAAATGGCAGACCACTATAGCATATCACATGACTGAAATAACTAAACAACAACCCTATAAGAAAAGCAGAGTAGTATAAGAGATAGAGAGCTAGTCTTAATGCTCAGGAAGAGCTGAGTTCAAGTCTTATCTCTGACACATCCCGCCTGTGAAACTCTAGACATGTCACAATCTCCGAGTGCTCCAGGCAGCTCCCTAAGAATAAAAATTGCAGTAAAGTTTCCAACCTGCCTCAGTAGAAGTAGTTTCCACACACATCTGTTCTGATGAAATCACAGCTCTAGTTCCTAGTCCTACAAACAGGCGATTGTGGTGGTCAAGGGGGAGGAGGGAGACGAGAGGGGAGGGGGCAGAAGAGAAAAGGCATAGGAATTGAGTGGTACTTGCCTTACCCTAATATTCCAGCCTAAAGATGTCAACTTTAGGTTGACTCCTGTTAAGACAACAAAGATGAGGACATAGTCTCTAGAAGCCTTCTGTTTAACATGACTCAGGTTGTAGGCAATAGGACCACTGGTTTCCTGAGGCAGCTTCCTCTCTACCCCCTCCCCATGCAACCTGATTGACCCCAACTTACCCAATGCAACTTCCTGGTCTGGTGGCATGAAAGGTCCCAGCCTTGTGTAGTTGGTCCCTTGAAGACTTGAGACCACTTGTCATACCCTGATGACTGACTGGAAACCGGCATTTCCAGATGGAAATGAGGGGAGCTGCAGCTAGGTGGTGCCATAGCACATAGAGCTCCAGGCCTAGAGTCAGGAAGACTCATCTTCACGAGTTCAAATCTGGCCTCAGACACTTAGCTGTGTGACCCTGGGCAAGTCATTCAACTGAGTTTGCCTCCATTTACTCACCCATAAAATGAGCTAGAGAAGGAAATGGCAAAGCTCTATAGTATCTCTGCTAAAAAAAAAACCCAAATGGGGTCACAAGGAATCAGAAACACTTCAGACACAATGGGAAAAAAAAACTCAATAGCAAAACTGCCAGAGAAGTTAAATGTCACTGTATCCTTGTTGCATAATCTTGTTACTTTAGGGCAAAGTATTCCTCCTCCTTTGTTAAATGTTTAGTGACTTGCCAGTGCTTTATTCATTCTAGTGTTAAACTTGAACTGAAGCATGCTAGCTTTAGAGCCTCACCAACAGCACTGATTGAACAAGGAGGTAGCCTTCTTCTGTTACAATGGACCTACCAACATCACCTTGGTTGGCAGAGGCCAGAACAAATTAATGAAAACCCATGACCACTTTAGTCACAGGACCAGGGTGGAGCATGGAATGTCAGGGAGAGAAGGACCCCCTTGGGACATGAATGTGAATAGTTACTTGATGGGTAGTGAGGAAACCTCTCCTTTATCTCAGATTTTGCCTGTTTCAAAGTTTCACCTGTCGTTCTCTCTTTACTAAGTAACAAGGGAATAAATCACAAAATACTAAAATGACAGGGGAGGCTTGTAGGAGGATATTACTATTGAAAGTTAAAAGCCCTTTAATAGCTTTTCTGGTCTGGAACTAAGCAACCTGTTTGCCAGATCAAAGAAGAGAGCATTATAAAAAGTATCATATGCATTTCATTGAGGTTTGTTAAGAATTCCCAGATCCTTTTCGATGAAGTGTGTCACTGGATGCCAGATATGCATAAATGCCAATACTGTCAGAAGATGACCTGCAGCATACTTCCTGTCCTGGTTGGACAGGTCAGGTAGCACTGCATTCCAGCAGGTGTGGCGCCAAGCATCCAACCAGGCAGGAAGCATCCTGGCAGCAACCGGCTATAGAATACCAGCAGCAACTACTTAGTGCCAGAAGGGAATAAGGAAAAGGACCTGGGCATCAGCTAGAACTAGCAGGAAATGCTATTCTTTCCCAAAAAAATATACTAAGCGCATTAACAATATATTTCAAGGACTAATAAAATGTGGGTTGAACTCATGATTTCTGGAGAACCTTCAAGCATAACCACAGCCACGCTGCCTATTTAATGTTGGAAGGTTCCTTCCTCAAGGAATACAATGGAATTTCCTTTGTGTATCAAAGGTTGAAGAGGGCTAATTTGATCCCTGAGACAACTTTTGGTATGGTAGAAAATATAGTTATCCCTTCCAAACTTTCCCTGTCTTGGTTTCAATATATCTCAGGTTGGCATAAGAAATTAACTGGGAATTTTGGGGGAGTTTTACAGAGGCCGAAGGTGACACATAAAGGCCAGCAGATGACGCAGAAAAAGTTTAGAAAACTCAGTAATTCATAAAATGTATGTATAGTATTGTATAATATTGACATATCTTATCTGTTAATACCATAATAATTCAGACTTCTCCAATACAAAGGCAGGGCCAAAAAATTGTACATGGATTTTCCAGATCACAAGGACACTGTGCCCCTAAACCCCTTGATGTGGAAGGGATAACTCTATACAGTATAGTGTTTCTACAGTCAGGAGGATAGGAACGAGGTGATCCAAGTCAAGAGCATTTCTTAAGCCTTTGCTAAGTGCCACACACTGTGATAAGTGCTGGTAAAACTAAGAAAAGCAAAGCAGGGGAAACAACGTACAAACCACTATGTACAAACAAGATAAATACAGGATAAATTGGAGATAAAATTCCATTTTGTGGGTTCAGATCCTGTTTCTGATATTTGCTACTTGTGTGTCACTTAATTTGCTGGGTCTCTGTTTCTTCATCTGTAAAATGAGGGAACTGAACTAGATTGCCAGTGAGGTCCCTTTCTGCTCTAGACTTATCATCTGATAGTCAAAAAAGAAACTTTAAGGCCCCCTGAGGCTTATATATAAAAAATACCTTAATTCAGAGGAATAATTAAAGTGCAACGCTGGCACTGAAATTTAAAATGGGGGTTTTTTTTGAAAGCCTGTACACTTTCATGACATGTTATATTTGCATTTCGACAACATTTTTACTCCCTCACCATAGTAGAAACAATGAACTTAGCACCCAGTTAACAAGAATAATTAGTTAAAACTAGGAAGCTACCGGATGGTCTAATTCCTTTACCCGGCAGCTGCATACTGCTAAAGTATGCAGGTAAATTATTGCCCAGCCCAGCCCATACTCCTTTTCCAACTCTGCTCTAACCACCTCACCCTTTAGATGGGTGGGTAGCCTCCCAGCAGCTGCCTCACCATACTTGGTCACCACAATGGGAGCTAGTGTTCTAGGATCCCACCCTTGTGGTGTCCATCAGGGTTTTTCCTCACCTTCAATTTAATTTATATTGATTTTTATTTATAAGGATGATCTTCCTTTCATACATGGGCAAATTCCAGAATGTAAGAGTCAATTAAAAAAAACAATGCCTTTCATTCTGAGAGTATTTGCAACTTGTAAAGGGTAAGACCCTTTCAGATTCCTATGATCATTTTACAAAAGATATAAAACTTTAAGCAGCTCAGCTGCACATGAAAAGTCCAGAGTACTCAGCAGAGATAATGAACTTGGTCCAACCTCAAATATAGATCACCTCTATAACTTGCTAGTTTAAAAAAACTGGGGAAGCTTGAACCCAGGGGTCTTTGGTGACTATTGGACAAATGGCCATTGCCTAGTTTTGGCTTAGCCTTCAGAGATAAAGACTTTGGAAATGTACTAGAGAGTCAAAATGATAAGTGAGGGGGTCTCACCAAGGGACCCAGACCTATACTAGAAACAGCTGTCGAAAAGAAAGGCTGGAACTCTAGGCATTGGTTTGGATGCTTGACTCTAGCCTTCAACCTCCTGCTTAGGAGGTAACAGGCCTCAGAACCAAGGCTTGGAAGAAAAAGAACCAAGGGAGCTTCTGCCAGTCCTAGGGTAGGTGTCTTGTCCCTTCTTTTTAGGAAAGAGCACAGTAGTAATGCTCTCTCACTACTACTAAAGCGTCAACAGGAAGAGCATATACATAAACTACACTGAAAGTCAGGTATACACAGAGTGAACACAAGTATAGATGACGCCAATGGCCAAGGAAGCACGTCCCTGGATTGTAGTCAAGGATTATAGTGGAGGTAGTGGAGAGCGCAGCCACCCAGGTGAGAGGAAGCCCAGGAGCCCAGGGGAGCAAGCAGTCCAGAAGAAACGTTGTGCCCTAGGAGGAGTGAGGCTGGCGTAACAATGGAGCAACCTGTCCAGCAGAAGTGCCATGCCCAGTGGGGAGCAGCAGGCAGGGGCAAGTTTCCTTGGCCATAAGGTATTCCCTTAACCAGGGTGCCCGCTAAGTATAATACCTCCCTCCTATTGTAATCTATACATATGCCAGCTCTTCCCATCGACACTTTGGTAGGTGTGAAAGAATAAGAAAGCCAAGATAAGAAACACCATTTTTCAAAAGATGGGAGACATTAACTTCAACAGAAACTTAGCGTATATGAAAAAAGACCATATATTCCAACTAAGGAATCAAAAAATAAATTCACAGTGTGTGCATGTGTGTGAAATGAAAACAAAACAATTCCAAAAACAAGGAAAAAGTATGATCCTATATAGAGGCCCACCAATGTCCCTCAGTCCAATCACTGAACCCAGGAAGTGGTCCCTATGGCTTCGGACTCACAGGCTTATCTCTTTTACACCCTCAAATGGCCAGGATAATTCTTCAAAGCAAAACCTTTGGGTTCTGATACTATGGCAGAGTGAATAAATCTTTAAAGAAAACAGAGAAATCAAAATTGGTAAGATAAGAGTGAAGAGAGAATGTAAAAACAAAGAACACTCGCAATATGACTATTGAAACACCATATAAGACATGGGAATAAAAGGCAATTTAGGATAAACATAAAAATACAAAATACAGAGAAAGTGTTTGACACATTCCCTAGGCTCAGTATTTTATTCTTTGATTCTCCTGTCTCTTTGATTAAAGAAACCCTTAAACTCAGACACTGATATGTTATGGACTCTTTTCTTTCCCTCCTTAGAACTAAAAGAATGGTAATTGCCCTTAGAATCGGAGAGAAAACAGAAAATATTTGGTTGGGTTCTTTGTCAATCCATATAGCAAAAAATTCAGCCGTGGGACAATTCCTACATTTCTTCATTCAATTGTTCATTCAATAAATATTTATTGTATGGTACTATAAGCTAGATACCAAGTCAGACACAGTGGAAAATAAAAAAGTGATTAAGGCAGTTTTAGCTCTCAAGGTTATAATTTATTATGGAAAGTATGGCATGCATGTAAATAACTACAACAAATAGTAGTGCTGATAAGTGCTACAAAACATGAGTCAATGCAATATAAGAGCTTAGATGATGGAAGGATCATTTCTGTTCAGAATAACCAAGGTGAAGGCAGTAGCATTTAAGTGGGATCTTGAAGAATGGTTAGCACTTCAGTAGGCAGAGATAGACAGCAAGGGCATTCTAGGCAGAAGAAGTGGTGTGAGCAAAGGTTTGGAGACAAAACAGAAGGCCTGTTCAATGAATAGCCTAATTGGGGTGGAATATATACTTTGTCTATTGTCTCTCCCTTTATGTTGTAAGATCCTTGGGGGCAAGATCAATTGTAAAGGTAAAAGTGGATGATAGGTAGACCAGTTACACAAATTATCAAGGTCACACTAAAAGACTCTGGACCTGTCACTAAGGTGCCATTCAAATGTCAAGTACTCCTAAGCACACTGCAGGGTGCTAGGGGGGTTATTCAGACTATGGATCTCAAAGAATTCTCTATTCACCAAAAATGGTAGACCTACCTTATAGTCAAGGGTGTGTTAGTAAATATTTAACAACTAGGTCTCTCTAGAGGGAAAAAAAATTTATTCATGACATACTTCTAAATTTAATCTACATTAATTAACATTTTTCATCACTTTCTCAAATATAAATGATCAAAAAACAATAAATCAAGCCCAGAATTGTAGCATTTGCCATTTTCCAAGGTGTAAATGCTCACATTGAAAATTTAACAATAAGTTCTGCCAAGCTGGTATAACCTGATTCCAGCACACTCCTGCTTACAGGTCAAAGGATCCTTTGAACAAGGAAGTAAAAGAAAAAAAAACATATTAAAGAAACCCAACCCCTCAAGAGGCTCAATCCTAGTACTGCCAGAGCAAACCACTCCATCAAGAATAGAGCCACTTGGGAAACTTGGAACCTCATGTTTAAATTTCTCAGGAAGACTGCTTCATCAAATCAACTGAGTAAGAAAATTTTTGGTATTGTTCCCAAACTTGATTCCCCTCTCTTGCTGTCTGATCCAGAATAACTTCACTGATCATGCCTTTTCCTTCCATCCCAACTCTGCATATTTAACTTTGATAAAGAGGTCAATACATCTGACCTGTGCGCAGCTTCCCTCTGCACCAATTTTGATTTAGCATCCACTTGCGCCCAGCTAATGAAACACCTGAGCCCTTAGATCTCACTTTATCATAAAAAACAGCAATACCTACTGCCTGATCCCAAACCAATCTCATGGGATTATAGAGTCCTAGAGGTCAAAGAGCTTTTAGCATCATCTAGTCAGGAATCTTCATTAGATACAAGAGGAAACTGCATCTAAGAGAGGGGGAAGTGCCCAAGGTCATGGACATGCTTCATTAAGCAATTCCCATGCCTGATATCTGGTTAAGCCCCCTAGGAACCTGGCTCATTCCAGACAATTTTGTACCAATCTACAGCTGTGGAATGGATGACTCTGCCACTATCACTCAACACTACAGTTGGCAAATGTGATTCTCCAAAGACAAGTCTCCAAGTTCTCTAAGAGAAGTAGCACGACATAATAGAAACAGCCCTGGTTTTAGAATCAGAGGACCTTGTATGTGCTTCGGCTTTTCTCTTTATGGTGAGGGCAAAGAGAAGTAATTTTCCTTCTCAGACCCTTAGTTCCTCAATTGCAAAATGAGAAATGAGATAGATAAGCTCTAAGTTCCCTTCCCCTTCTAAAACTTATGATTCTATGAGAATAACACCCTACAAATCAGGCAATAAATTAACAACCATTTTTGACCACCTACTCTGTGCCCATCACATTGCTAGGCACTGGGTAACAGATGAAACTGAAATGTCCCCTATCCTCAAGGAACTTACATTTTATCAGGACATATAACAATATACATGTATATATGTACAAAATAGGTACAGTATAAGGTGATTTAGGGTAAAAAGCAGCTAGGGGAATCAGGAGAAGTCTCCTATAGAAGCTAGCATTTGAGCTGTCTTAGAGACCAGGCATTGTAAGAGGACGGGAGGAGTATTCCAGTCACTGAGGACTACTAGGAACCCCTACTCTATTCTTGTCCTCGTGACAGAGTACCTATTCAGCTGCCCATGCAAATGTAATGAAGCCTTCAGAGAATTTAGAAAGATTTTTGACCCATATTTGCATTAATACAGAATTACACTGCACCAAGATCTTCACGAAGTAATTTGCTTGTCCATTATCATCACTAATCTTCAATGCTGTATTAGAAATGTTAGCCAAAGCAATGAAAGAAAAATGAAAAATTGAAAGAATTAGAATAGGCAACGAGGAAACAAAACTATCAATGTGCAATTGATATGATGGTGTACTCAGAGAATCCTAGAGAATCAGCTAAAAACCTATTTGGAATAATTAACAACTTCAGCAAAGTTGCAGGATATAAAATAAACCCACATAAATCATCAGCATTTCTACATGTTAGCAAGAAAGTCCAGCAGCAAAAGATAGGAGAAATTCCATTTAAAATAACCGTAGACAACATAAAATACTTGGAAGTCTACCTGCCAGCACAAACCCAGGAACTAAATGAATAATTGAGAAACACGTTTCATACAAATTAAGTCAATGCTAAACAATTAGAGAAATATTCTTTGCTCATGGGTAAGCTGAGCCAATATAACAAAAATGGCAATTCTGCCTAAATTAATTTACTTATTCAGTGTCATACTAATTAAACTACCAAAAATATTTTATATAACTAGAAAAGAAATAACACTCGAAGAGCAAAAGTTCAAGAATATCAAGGGAATCAATGGGAAAAAATGGGAAGAGGTATCGTAGCAGTACCAGATCTCAAACTACATTACAAAGCAGTAATCATCAAAAACAATCTTGTACTCAGGGCAGCTAGGTGGCATAGTAGATAGAGCACCAGTCTTGGAGTTAGGAGGACCTGAGTTCAAATCCAGCCATAGATGCTAGCTGTGTGACCCTGGACAAGTCACTTAACCCCAATTGACACCCCCCAAAAATCTCATACTTGATAAGAAATAGAAGGGTGTATCAGCGGAATAGATTAGGTACACAATTCAGAGTAATAAATGACCATAGTAAACTAATGTTTGATAAAACCAAAATTCCAAGTTTTTGAATAAGAACTCACTATTTGACAAAAATTTCTGGAAAAAAGAAAAGCATATTGGCAAAAACTAGGCATAGACAACATATGTCAAAATAAAGTCAAAGCAGGTACATACTTTAGACATAAAGGGAAATATCATAAGCAAACTAAGGGATCATGGAATAGTTTATCTGTCAGATCTATGGATAAGGGAAGAATTTATGACCAAATAAGAAACTGAGAGCATTATATGATGTAAAAATTGATGATTTTATTACATTAAGTTAAAAAGGTTTTGCACAAACAAAACCAATGCAGCCAAAAATAGGATAGCAGAAATTTGGGGGAAGGGGAATTTTATAGCAATCTTTCCTGATAAAGGCCTCATTTCTCAAATATATGGATAATTGAGTTAAGTTTATAAAAGATATCAGTCATTCTCCAATCGGCAAATAGTCAAAAGATATAAATAGTCAGTTTTCAGATGAAGAAATCAAAGCTAGCTATAGTTATATGAAAAAAAATGCTGTAAATCACTATTGATTAGAGAAATGCAAATTAAACAACTCTGAGGTACCAACTCACATCTATCATATTGACTAATATGACAGAAAAGAAAAATGACAAGTGTTGGAGGGGATGTGAAAAAATTAGGATGCTAGTACACTGTTGGTAGAGTTGTGAACTGATCCAACCATTCAAAGGACCAATTTGAAACTATGCCCAAAGGGCTATAAAAACCACTACTAGGTATATATCCTAAAGAGATTTTTTTAAAGTACCTATATCTAAAAAATATTTATATCAGCTTCTTTTTGTGGTGGCAAAGAATTGGAAATGTCTATCAATTAGGGAACAGTTGAACAAGTTGTAGTATATTACTATGATGGAATACTATTTGTACTATAAGAAATTATGCAGGGGCGGGGCAGGGGGAGTGGGGCAGTAGAACCTACAAAAAGACAAAATGAAACAAATTTCCAGCCTAAGACAACCTGAAAGATCAACAGGAAAGGTCCCCTGCACTAGGGTGAGAGAAGAGCACAGTTCAGCACCAGCTGCAGCAAGTCCTGGGTAGCAGTCCTAGGTGAGGAGGAGCACTAGCATAGCAGAGCTTGCAGCAACAATGGAGGGGGGCACACTCCTCACAGTTCCAAGGTAAAAGAGTGCTTGTGGTCACTCACAGACCAGAACACAGGCCAAGAGAGGAGTAAACACCTCTCTTTAGATCACAGCACCTTGGAAGAACTGAAAACTTACAGGTCCCTAGGAGTATCTCTGAAAACAGCTGCATGAAACCCCTGAAGCTGGGACATTTCACCCTCCATCCTGCTAGCAGAACCTACCTTAACAAAGAGCTAAAAAGTCAAGTAATAGACTATTAAAGCGAGCAAACAATGGGCAAAAAACTCCAAAAGAAAAAAGAGCAAAAACAAAAGTCCCACTTTGCTTGCTATTACAGGATGATATGTAGAAAATAAAATTAAGGGCTGAGAGAGGAATGTACTGTGAGAAAGAGAAAGGGAGAGGTAGAATGGGATAAATTAACTCACATAAAAGAGGCCAAAAAAAGCTTTTACAGTAGAAGGGAAGAGGGGGGAGGTAAAGGGGAGTGAATGAACCTTACTCTCATCAGAACTGGCTCAAAGAGGGAATAACATACATACGCAATTGGGTACAGAAATCTATCTTACCCTAGAGAAAGTAGGAGGGGAAGGGGATAAGAAAAGGGAGGTGGTGATAGATGAGAGGGCAGATTTGGGGAGGGAGTAGTGAGAAACAAAACACTTTTGAGGAGGGACAGGGTGAAAGGAGACAAAGAATAGAACAAATGGGGGGAATAGGATGGAGGGAAATATAGTTAGTCTTTCACAACATGACTATTGTGGAAGTGTGTTTTGCACAACTGCACATGTATAACCTATATAAAATTGCTTGCCTTCTTAATGAGGGGGAAGGGAGGGAGGAAAGGAGAGAATTTGGAACTCAGTTTTAAAAATGAATGTTAAAATTGTTTTTACATATAACTGGAGAAAAATAAAATACTAAGTGGATTTAAAAAAAAAAGAAATTATGCTCTCAGAAAAACCTGGGAAGACTTAAATGAACTGATGCAAAGTAAAGTAAGCAGAACCAGGAGAACTTTGTACATAATAACAGCAATATTGTATGACGATCAACTGTGAATTACTTAGCTATTCTCAGAAATGCAATGATTCAAGACAATTACAAAGGATTTTCTTTTGTAAGGTGGCTAATATGGAAATATATTTTGTATGACTACAAATATATAATCTATTTCAAATTGCTTACCTTCTCAAGGGGGAGAGATTTGGGGATGGGGAAAAGAAAGTGTTAACAATGTAGATTAGACTTTTTAGGAAAAGAAATACTTTGATTGCTCTCCTAATCAGGCCATATATATACGTTAAATTTGATTTGGGACCAAAAGTACTAAGACCTCAAACAAAAGTAAAACTCCTCTGTACCCAGAGCCTCAGATGGCATAACATTGTACTGAAAAGACTTAAAGAAGCCTTGCATGCTAGTTCTCACACCTAACTTTGTCAATGTTCCACTTATGAAAAACTTTCTGAGTGTGCCTCCTGCCCCACCATTTTGGGCTAACACTCCAAAGCCAGCATCATGTGTGAATTCAGTCTAACCCCTGTGAAGCTGATGGTCAGGAATTTACTGGCCCAGATCTCTGGCACAAACTCCCCAACCTCTCAGGTATTGGAAGGGTGACCATCTTCACTGATGCAACTGCCTTCCATCATCCCAGCACTTTGGACCTCAATCAATAGGAGCTTCCTCAGCTCTGAAGAGTAAATTCAAACCTCCTGTTTCCCGAAACCCCAAGATTCATAGTTGCTATCTTCTGAGGTCAAAAAAGTCCTTCCCCAGCTACTTCTCCCTGTATTCTTATTCCTATTCACCTCTGCCTTCCTTTGCCATTGTACCTTCAGGAAATACCTCCCTATAATTAAAAAAAAAAACTCCCCTTCTATCTTGTTTCTTCTTTTCACATTTTCCACATTTTCTTGTTCTTAGAAACCTGACTTTCTTCATTCACTCTCCCCCAGAACTGGTTGTTCCTTCTCTCATGCCCTGCAACATGCTGGGCCAGGAAGAAGGATAGGCATGCTGTTTGTCCCCCCAGCTCCCCCACCCACACCCCCACCAGTACCACTTCCTGATCCTCCCATTGCCAACATTACTCAGCAACTTCTCCTTCTCTGAGGTTCGTGAGATCTTAGCTGTAGAGTTGGAAGGGAACTCAGAGATGATCTAATCCAACTATCATTTTACAGACAAGGAAACTGAAACCCATAGAGGTTAGTGACTTGCCCACTGGTAGTAAGGAATTGAAGGTAGAATCATCTGGACCAGATACTTGTTGCTGTCAACTCTAAGTCTCTAGCTCTATTCCAAAAAATTCAGTATCAGTTTCTCTTTTCTACCTCAGCTCCTGCCCTCAAACTGTACTTGAAGACCTCAATCTCCATGTTAATATCACTGTATTAGGAGGGCAGAGTTTATAATCTCAAAGAGGATCATAAACATGTCTGAAAGGTTCGGAACCGCCGGATATAAGAAACTCTCAAAGTAGAAGGCAGAAGAATCAAAACATATATTTAGGCTCCACAGTAACCAACCCATGAACCAGCAACCCCATTTTGATATATTGATCAAAAGCTTCCAGGCCCAATAAGTACGCCTTGAAAGAGTAACCAGGAGGCTACAGAGAAGCATGATTGCGTAAAGCAAAATCATGCTTCCCCCTCTATGGTAAAAAGATTACCCACTGGCCTGAAGTCTTTGTTCAGCTTCCTCCCGTAGGTCAGCTCTGCTACTGGCAGCTCCTGCTTCGGCTGTGGCTATAGCTATAGCAGCCTCTGGCTCCAACGGGAGCTGCTTTTAACCATCCAGCTTCTGCGGGGGTGTAAGGTACGCCGGGGAAAGCACAGGTTCTTTCAATCTGCTTAAGCAAGGTGAAGGGGTTGACCGGGAAAGCACAGGTTCTTTCCATCAGCTTAAGCAAGGGAAGCAAGGTGAAGGGGCCGACAAGCTTACTTCAGTCCAACATACAAACAGCATTCAGTTCAGGGGAAAAAGCCAAACTAGTCAAGGGCACTTGTTGACTAAGTGCTAAGGAGCCCATTTTTGGTTGCCAATACAATCACCTCACTCACTCCTCATTTCCCATGACATATCTTCACTCCACCTCAGCCATCCACAGGGATTTTAGACAACACAGAAAACTGTGTTGTCTCCATGACCATGAATTTAAAAATTCTGTTCTCTGAACATGACTTCCTATCCTTCAGTCTCTCCCTTTGCCTTAGTCCTATAAACCTATTCTTTGTCCTCACCATGACCTCCAATTCCTTCACCCTTCTCTGCTATCCCAGTCCATCATCTCTGCTCTGGCATTTCTGTCCTTCCTTCACATCTCCATCCTATAGTTAACCAGTTCAACTATACATTGTTCTCCACCCTAGAGTCTCTTGCCCCCTAGTCCTTTTGATGTTCACAATTCTGCCAATGCTGGGCTCTATATCACCACCTCCATCTTCTGACTTCTCTGTTCATCCTCTGATACCAGTGAATGCTGCTGAAGGAAGTCACACAACCCTGATACAGTGGAAGCATCCATATATACCAACTCTTTCAATGAGCTTATGTCATCAACAACTTTTTTCCATGAACCTTGAAAAGTGACTGAAGGTATGGTGGGACAGTGAAAATAGTCCTTTGGTCTTCTAGATTTTGGAAAGCCATTTAATCAGAGATTCACCCATTTTGCCAGCTGCCCAAAATGCTATTACTTGCATAAGTGACGGTGGGGAGAATTAGCTCAAACAAACGCAATCCTATGCTGCAAAATAAAGCATGCATATCCATCCTGCTAAATTGTTTGGAATTGAATAGTTTCATTTATGGCAAATACTATAAATACCATTACAAAACAGTTTATAAACAAAAAGACAAATGCATGGTAGAGACAATAAGTGCCAAAAGAGTACAGAGAGTTAGAGAAGGCTGCAGAGAATAAAGAGGACTTGAGGGGGGCCGTGAAGGATAGGTAGAATACTGATGGGTAGAGGAGAGCAGAAGGCAATCCAGTGAGGACAAACAGAATTAGCAAAAAGGACAGACTAGAACATCCTAATTGCAAGCAATCTCCTACAGTCATGACTTGTGATACCATCTACTCTCTTCATTACAATTACCACTTCAGATAATACTCATTCTATAATTTCAGCCTTAAACCCCGCCATGAGCTTCAGTTCCATATTTCCAACTTTCTGTATATCTCCACCTGAGTGTCCCATAAGCACCACAAATTGAACACATTCAATGCCACCCTGATCTTCCCTGACAACCTGCCCCTCCTTTTAACTTCAATTATTTTACCAGTCACTAGGGTTTGAAATTTCCAAGGCATATCTGGCTTCTCTGATCATATACTTCAAATTATTTGCTAAGTCCTGTTTGTTAATTCTGCTTCTACAATGTCTACTAAAAAGCCATCCTTTCTGAATGCCACTATCCTAAACTCTAGCTCCTCCTAACTGGTCTCCTCTTAGTCTCTATTCTCTCCAACCCACCTTTTATTCAGCTGCCGAAATGACCTTCTTAATGAACAGGTTATTCCATATCATTAATTTCTTTTTTAAAAAAAACCATGGTGATTTCCCATGACCTTTAGGACCAGATACAATCTCCTTTTGAATTGTACTTAAGACATCCTGAAATTTATCTTCAACCCACCTTCCCAGACTTATTTCAAGTGTATTGAATTTAGAGTCAGAGTATCTGAGTTTGAATCCCAACTCTGCCATTTGCCAACTATGCGACCTCAGACAAGTCCCAACTTCCCTGAACCTCTGTTTTCTCATCTATAAAATGAGAGAATTGGATTTGATACCTTTTAAGGTCTCTTCCACTTCTAAAAACATGATCCAGTGAGCCTTCCAGGATTGTACTTCTAAGCCAACCTGACTGCTAGCTGTTCTCTAGTCTTGTTTTGACCACTTCAGCCTCCAAGAATTCACATGCCTGCAATGGATTCCATTCTCAGCCCTGCTTGTTGAAATCTGTTATTTCCTTAATATCTAGCTCAGATACCACCTTTTCTGGGCTGAAAGTGACCTCTTATCACCTCAAGCTTTTCTAGAGCTTTTTGTCATAATATCTCCTTTGTTCTTATCACATTTAACTTTGTGTTCATTTTGTATCCTGTATGATTTTGAGCTAAAGTCTTTAAGGATGGAACCTGTGTTGCTTCTCATTTTATTTTTAAATCTCCAGAGCCTAACACTATGTCTTATATATAGTAGATATTTAATAAATCTGGGTTGAGTTGAATGGAATTGAATTCAGGGAATTGTGGGAAGACAGGCCTGGTTGTAATAGGGGATCTGGACTCTTGAACTTTCTCACAAATTCAACAGCCCAGATCCCTGGCATTGGCCTGAGGCATCCGGCCCATCCCAGGACAATCCCTACAATTGTCCTTTCTTTGTGGCCCTCTAACCCAGCCCAGCCTTTCAATCTCTGTTACCTCCAAAACACCCCAGGCTATTTTCTTAGCCTTTTTCTGTATAAAAGTACCAATCTTACCCTCATTAAATTCTTACATTCCTAGAATCTCACTCACCCAACCTGTGTCATAATAAACTCCCTACTCTGACTGCAGGAAGGCTTAAGTGGTCAAATTCCTTTGAAGCGGACCCATGCTGTACCCTTGCATTTCAGTGTTCCTAGCACCCCCTGACTGCATCATATTTGGTTCCCTGACTGGGAATTGAACCTGGGCTGCAGTGGTGAAAGCACTGAATCCTAACCTAGCACCCCTAGACCTCATCAGTTGAAGACTATGTTGAAATAAAAAAATAGGGGTTAGATTATAAATGACCTGAAATGTAGTGTTGACTTTCATGGTGTCAATTAACAAGGAAGATGCAATGGAAATGAATCCTTAAAAAAAAAAAAAAGGTTGTACTTTATCTCCTTAATTTAACATAGATCAGCTAGTCACAAAATCTGGTTTCTATTCTTATTTTTGACTCCTTGCATAATCTTGGGAAATTCCCTGGGCCTCTCATTCCTTCTTTGTAAAAACAAAACAAAACAAAAAAACCCATTGTATGTTGTTAATATTGCAGAGGATTTTCCCCCATTTCAACAAGGATTTGTTCATAGTTTACTAGGTGTCTAGCACTGTACTCAGTGTTTTCCAGTGTCCATGTGTAACAACAATGCTACTTGCTGCTACTGGCTGTGTAAGGCCAATAACACTAGCACACAGGAGGGCTGCTAGCACAGGTTCTTTGATCTGTTTTTCTAAGGAAAACAACTTTAAGGGGTTTACAATTTCACTTTAATTAAACATGCATATATCATTCACTTAGTTCAGGGGGAAAAGTCAGCACCCTGAACTTCAGAGAAAATACAAACAGAGCAAATAACACAAATCAGCAGAGCTTCTACCTGTCTGTCCATAGCATTACATACATACATAGTTACCAAAGAGAGAAGCACCACCATCTGGGTTTTCAAGGCTGAGGGCAGGGGAGGGGAGGGGTCTCCTTCACGGCTACTTAGAGTATCATCTGGTCAAATCACATGACACTCTTCTGGTGAGTGAGTCCCAAACAAAATGCTAACCCCAGAGTATATATACAGTTCTTCAGAGTCAGAGGGCTTCACACCTCTCACAACCTAACTAGCAAAAAGGTGTGGGCCTTCCTACAAACAAAGGCAAGACACAATCAAAGGTGCTTGGTTGCCTTAGTGCTGAGAAGCATTTTGCTTGCCATTACACCAAGTCACTTCATGAGAGCACTTAAATGGATCCCTGGTTTCGTCTCCCCTAGTCTCATGAGTCTCATGATGGAAATTAATATTATACTATTATGTTAATAACCAATTATTAATTTGTGACCCATCCTTTTTCCTCCTATTTGTGTCAAGACTTCACTCCTGAAAAGGCCAGGCAGTGTCTGAATGGTGTGATCTGAGTAATGTGACCACTCCTAGCCCCTAAGGCATCTGCTCCTTAACTAGTTTAGGCTGGGCTCCACCCAAATGGGACCCCATCTTTTGTTTACTCAAGACCCAGTTTGAGTTTGATCTTCCCCCAGGGAGTATGAGCTTTGTCCTTCCTTCCTTCATTAAAGGCCAAGGTCTCCCACTGCATTCAGGGACATCTCCAATGATCTTGATCCATATATTGCCACTGGACCGAGATGAAGAAAGTGAGGCTGGTGACTTTGCACAGCCTTCCCTCACTTAAATCCAATTCACTTTCATGTCATGGCGTCATGTTCTTCTTTGAGAATGAAGGACCAACAACAACCAAGTATAGGGTGACTTGGTCTACAAAGGGGAGAACAAACAGTGAAAACTTGATTGAGATGGCTTATGTTTTTCTGGTTAAGAATGCTACCAACTCTCATTCCTTAACGGTCAGAAAGGGGCAAGATCAGCCACATTTGAGGGCCAGCCCACTGCCTTCCCCAGTCCCAAAGATAGAAAGTAGCTGAGAACTCTTAGCTGACCTCATCTAGATGTCCACCAATCAAAATAGCCAGAGGGGGTTTCAATGAGGTACTGTCAGGCCAAACAGAACGAAGATGCACCCAAGCATAAAGACCCTGCCCACTCTCACCCTGGGTCTTTGGTATGTGGTACAAATGAAGGCATGCCATTTACCTCTACTTTATTCATTGATCACACACCCCGTTAATAAATTATATCATGCTCAGAAAAATGGCCTCATTTTATTTCTTGGTTAAATTTCTCCACATCTCCCGTGAACTCTCATCTGGTGCCATTCTTGTCCGTGTCTTCCCAGTAATCTCCCAAACAGGATCCATTCAACAAGCTTGAGGCCTTCCACTGGCTATTTTAATGAGATCTTACAACTAAAGGGTATTTTGTGGTTATATACACTTGCACAGCAACCCAATAGAGGCAGGAATGATATAGTGGAAAGAACATTTGATTGGCGTCAGAAGAGTTTGGTTCAGATCCCATTCTGCTACTTATTGCCTTATTACTTAATTATTTAATAATTACTTATTATCTGTGTAACCATAGGTAAGTCACTAAACCTCCCTGGGCCTCAGTTTCCTCTCTGTTGAAAGGATGAAGTTGGACTAGTTAACTCCTGAGGACCCCTCCAACTCTAAATCTGTGAAGTCAATTAGGCTTATTTAGTCACTTTAGGCTGAGGCCCCTCATAGATATAAACCCTATGAAACCCAATCCCAATTAAACACATGGCTTTCTCAAAAGTCATATGACTACTGACTGGCAGGGCTGACTGGGACTGAGGTCTTCTAGGCATCTTTCTACTATACAGCACTGTCCATAGGATCACATATTTAAAGCTGGAAGGAACCATAGAGGCCACTGGATCCAACCCTCTCATTTTGCAGATAAAGAAGCTGAGACCCAGAACAGGTAAATGAATTGCTGTGGTAACAGTAATATCCTAACCCTTCTCCAGCCCTCCCATGCAGATTAGGCTAGACTCAAGCAAGAGATTCACTCAGCTGAATCAACTCAAAGTGTCCTGGGGGGAGGCCCCCCTTCCCCTCCAACATTCTTCTCCAACTATCAACAAGTAAACCCCTTTTTATTAACTGTTAAATGACCTACATGAGAAAGAAATGGCAAACCACTCTAGTATCTTTGCCAAGAAAACCCCAAATAGAGTCACAAAGAGTCGGACAGGACCGAACAACAATTGAACAAATGGCCTACGGGCATCTCGTTTTGTTCCAGTATGGAGCCTAAACTACTAGAAGACTGACCCAAGTCAAGTCCAGCCCATTGGCACACAGTTATTAAATATCTCAGACAGGGTTTAAACCCGGGTCCTTTTGACTCCAAGTCCAGTGACTCTCCAACATCTGTAGGATGCACATCAGTGGCCTGAAAAAATTCAAGGAAACCTTTTCATCTTATTGTCATTTATTATCTTCAGTGCTAGAACGTGGTACGCCGTGACATCAAAGAGTGAATCCACTTCCTAAGAGGGAATGACTTTAGGCCAAGAAAACAATCAAGTCCATACCTACGCAGAAAAGCTTCTTATATTATCAAAAGGAAAAGACAATATTAATTTTTTAGAGTTTAGCTGCTAATCCCAGAATGAGAACGAATGAAATTTGTCTTTATGGCCTGAAGATTGCATATTAATAATTTGAAAACAAGTGAATCCATATGCAAATCCAAGAAAGAGACTGAAATTCTGCTGTATTGCAATATGGGATGTAATTACAGGGCTGGAAAGAAGAGAACAACTACTGTAAGGATTAAAAATCGCTTTTGAATTCAGAAAAAAGTAAGGTAACTTGACAGGTGGCTGGTAAAACGAAATTTCTCATCCTGTCTTGTGTTAAAATGAATTTGTTTTGTCATGTGAATTGTAATTCACATTAGAAAAGCCAGTAATCATCCTATTCTTTCCTCCATTTGTATTATGTGAAAGACCTGTAGTAGCAATGGCTTAGCTCTTATCCTGTGCCAGAAATGAATTGCAGAGGAACAAACAAAAGACTTAATTATAGGCTTTAAGTGAAAGTAGGACTAGGACACGTGGAACTGAAATCTTACCCAAGACAAATTTTTAAAAAAATGAAAGGGATAAAAGACTCAAAGATCACTAGAATATTAGGGCTTGGTGGAAGAAATCAAGCTTAACTTCTTCCCTTCTGTATGGGTGAAGGTTCTGGGGAAGCTGTTTCATGTGAGGCTGAGCCTGTGTTGTCAACTGCCCCCAGTGCAACTGCTTTCAGAAGTGACAATGCAGAGGATTAGCTCAAAGAAATACAATCCCACACCATGAAAGAAAGCATTTGCTTGCAAAATTGTTTTGGAAGGGAACTGTTTTATTTATGCTTTAAGCTAGCAAAAAGGATCCCCAAAACAAAGCACCTGCCTTTCAGAAAGAGCCACCATTTATACCCTCCTAACATGGAGTAGGTCAGAATTTACTCAAATCACATAATCGTGTTATCGGGTACAGAGAGCAGCCTGGGGAATAAGGTCTCCCATTAGTCCAAAGAGCCTTCTTGGCTCTAACAACATAACAAGGCAAAGAAGCTTAATTATTGCATCTCTGTACTGTGATGATACCGAGCAGTCTCTGGAGTTTAACAAGATTTTCGCGCTAACCCCTAATTGTCAAGTCATTATACCAGCCACTGATGTGTCATCCTTGTTGTAATTGCTTTAGGCTCTCTCCTGCACCTGTTTTGCATTTACTGTTAGCATGAAGAGGCACGGCAAACGCAAAATGAGCCAATTTCTCTCGCTGACTGCATATATACATTTCTTATAAAGCATTAAAAGTCCACGGAAATCAGCAACTTGCATTTCTTAGCACTATTCTAATGAGGCTGGTTGATTTAGTTGTGAAGGTTAAGAAGCCCAAAAAAAAAAAAACATTGTGTTTGCGAACTATTTTGCAAACAACTTGAAAAAATAAGCGATCTTTGCTAACATGGTCAACTTTCTGGTGAAATTTGAATGGGAAAGATTAAGAAGGAAATTTTCCAAAAACTGAGTCTTTTTCAATGGCCTCTGTCCTTTCTCTAACTTTTGCTATTCAGCATTCAGCCTCATATATCCTAAACAGCTGCATTCACCTGTTCCTGGTGACTAGCTAAGACTTGCTCAAAGATGCACTGACCATGGAAAAGGTTCAAAAAGTCAAAGGAAGTCTAGTCACTAGATGAAAACAAAAGTAGTGAGGTAAATCGAAAAGAATGAAAAGTCACTGAATTTGGAATAGGAAGATAAGGGAGGCAGTGTGGAACAGTGGAAAGAACTCTGGTGTCAGATGGACCTGTGTTCAAATTTTGCCTTTGTGACCTTGGGCCACCTTGGGCCTCAGTTTCCTCACCTGTTCATGGAGGCCAGGGGTAGGGGTGGGGGGTGCATTAGATGTCTCAGAGGACCCTTCTAACTAGTTCTATGTATGATCCTAGGAAACCCAGCTCTGCCATTTTCTCTTTGCATAATATAGGCAAATAAATTTATCTTCTCCAGGCCTCATCTGTTCATCTGTCATATGAGGAATTCCTTGCTCCAATTCTTCTGTCACTTACAACCTGTGTAATCTTATGGAAGTTACAACTCCTCTGGGCAACAGTTTCTCCATCTGTAAAGAGAGGATTTGACTAAATAACCTACTACGACAACAACATCGACACCACCATCATCATCCTCCTCCTCCTCAAAGCTACCATTTGTATAGTGCCTACTAACCCTAAAAAAGTGCTAAGAACTTTACAAACATTATCTCATTTTTTTGAGGCAATCAAGGTTAAGTGACTGGCTCAGAATCACACAGCTTTTTCATGTCTGAAACCAGATTAGAACTCAGGTCCTCCTGTTTCCAGGGGCAGTGCTCTATCCACTTCACTACCTAACTGCCCCTCATTTTTGATCCATACAAGAACCCTAAAACATAGGTGCCATTATTATCCCTTTTTCACAGACGAGGAAACTAATGCAAACAGAGGTTAACTGACTTGCCTTCAGTCACACAGCTTTCCCCAGGCCCACTAAAGCTGGCTCTCTGGACTCCTTGGCCCTTCTCCTGAGGTACCCACTGCTTGAGTCATGCAGCTCCCTCTCTCCCCCACCACGTGGTTTTGGGGCTCTGTCACTGCTTCACAAATGCTGCTATTAGAGGCTCCCTGGGAGAGGGGGGTTTGGAGAAGCCACGTGAACGAACTCAAGATCTCAGCCACTCTCAGCTCTCGTAGCTCTGGTTCAGTCAGTGCCCAGCTCTCTTTAGTTGTCTCTGAACCTCTTGCAATTGTCGGCCCCCTTTTATCGACCTGAGCTCCAGGCTGCCCCTCAGATATACAGTACCATGATCCAATCAAATACTCTCTAAAAGGCTAGACTCAATCAATCGATGGGGATGTCTGTACTTCCCAAGAAGGCATCATGCTTTATCTCTGTTAAGTAGCCCAGGCTTATTCCTGACCATCATTCTGCAGACTTTTAAGTCACGAATTCACAGATTTAGAGTATGAAGAGACTTTACAAGCCATCTGATCCAACCCCTTCACTTTACACATGAGGAAACTGAGACCCAGGGAGTAAAGCAACTTGCCCAAGATCATATAGGTAGTAAATTACAAACGCAGATGTTAAACCAAATCCTCTAAAATCCAAAGCCAATGCTTTTTCCACTGTATCATTCTGTATTTCTGGGCAGAGTGTGGTGCACAGTGGATAGAATGTCCAGTCTCATCTTCCGGAGTTCAAATCCAGACTCAGATACTAAGTAGCTGTGTGATCCTGGTAAAGTCACTTAACCCTGTTTGCCTCCATTCCTCATATGTAAAATGAACTGGAGAAGGAAAGGGTGAACCACTCCAGTATCTTTACCAAGAAAACCCCAAATGGGGTCACAAAGAATCAGAGCCAACTGAAACAACTCAAAAACAACATCCTGTCTTTCAAGTCCCTTTCCAAATCCATAATGATGATAATCCCTTTTCCAAATTCCATGACAGTTCCTTATGATATGATCTGTAATTCGTGACCAGATCCCACCTAGAGGCTCTGACAAGTTCTAGGCATTCAGTAAACAGAATGCTGGCTCTAGCAAATATATTTCAACCGTACCAGATTATGCTCAGACATTCAATAAGACATTGGAAATAACATTCTAGGTCTGATCATGAATAGGTTTATTATAAGCTGATTCAGGGAAGTTCCTTGACTATTTTAACCATGAAATCTTCTACTAATGGAAATGGGGAGTTTAGAGGACTTAGCCAGTAAGCCTTGCTATATCAAGACCACCAGGAGTTTTGCCATAAGACTTAAAGGACTTATTTGCTTCATGACACGAGGGAAATTCTTATATTAATAGAGGCATGAGAACTACATACCCCCAGCTTTCAATTATTCACACCAATGGACTGGAAGAATATTACAGATAAAACAAATTGATATATAGTCCCAAAGTTATTTTACATTTGTCTTTGGAATATTGTGGGGGAAACAGCCAGAGAAACATATGAAGATACTCTCTCCCTTCTCCTTTGTTTCAGGCCCCAGTTCAACTCTGTTGTGAGATATATGGAACCCAGCCAGCCAAGGCAGGAGGAACAAGCCCTGGGTTGCTTTAGGAAGTCTACCCAAGTATTACTAACAGCCAGTTCACTCCTCATCCAGACTCACTGGGTGACTGTGAATCACACACCAGTCACAACTCTCACCCTAACAGGACAAGATGAAGATAAAATTGATCACCTGCAGAATTCTTCCGCAAGGGAGAGCGTGCATGCTATTTTGGGTCTGCTACAAAGGAAAGTTTCAACTCCTCCTTATCTGAAAGTCTTAAAAAGGAAGGCCTGGTTTCTTAAACTCAGCAGCCAAAGCTATTTTGTTCCCTGGCTGATGTTCCAATTCTTCCTTTCATATCAAAGCAAAGTGGGTCAATGAGAGTTCTGATGACTATAGGTAGAAAGATTTAAAGAATGGGCTCTTGTCCATTTATCACCTGCTAGGAAGAGGTCTACCATCAAAGTCTGGAAAGGGGAAGAATTTCAAGCAGATTGCTAATGGGAAGCAATGCCAAATGACCATGCCATTAGATGTTATTCTAGACCAACATGTTTCTTCAAAATTAACTAGGAAAAAACAAAATATAAAATATTAACTAGGGCTAAGAAAAACATGCCACTTGTCAGGAATGTTATACTGGAGATTCCTTTTATTTATTGGTTGGAGTAGCTGCCTCACTCCTCCCTACTCCCACCCATGCCAAGTCCCTTCCAGTTCTTAAATCTGTGGTTCTGTGAAGGGGTACAAGACTATTAGAAGAAAAAAGGAAATCATTAGCTGATGCTTACAAACGAATGAATTTGTAATTATAAGTATATGAGAGGCAGAAGAAAGGGGATGGTACCTTCAAGACAAGAAGACAGCCTCTGACAAAGTCTCAGTGCCTGAGGCAACTTTTGAAAACTAGAAAATAGACAGGATGTGCTGATCTACAATGACGGATTGCATTTCATATATTAATGAAACCACAGGTCCATATTCCCCCTCTCCAAATTTTTTTTAAATAGCTCAAAATGATGATACTGCTTTAATGTTTACAAAGTTCTTTCATTCCTTCCTCTCATTTGTTTTCGACTAGATCTCCCTATGTCACCCAGGAAGAAGTACAATCTTACCATTGTTCATATGGAAGTTTTAACCTGCTCCATTTCCCACCAGGACCAGTTTGTCCTCTTTAAGTAGCCTCCCCAACCCCCACCCTGGGAGCTCACAAACTGATGATGGACTTAATGCAGACACTGAATCTGCTTTAGTTTTGCTGTACCTCAGAACTCCCAAGCTCAAATGATCCACCAACTTCAGCTTCCCCCGCAGCCAGGATGCAAGCCAAGCATGCACTACCATGCCTCATTTACAAAGTACTTTCTTTACAATAATCCCATGGGATTGGTGGCACAAGTATTACTTTCTCCCCATTTTACAGAAGTGGAAGCTAAGGGGGGGTTCAGTGACTTGCCAGCAGTCATATGACAAATGATATCAACAGGAGTTAGAATTTGAACCCAGGTCTTTTGACTCCAAGTCTAGCACCCTTTCTCTAACATACGATATGGTTTGTCTTATACACAATTAAAAAAGAAAGCCTGAAATTTCCATAGAAAGGTGGTTGCCATTCAATTCAGTAAGTATTTATTAAAAACCTATTTACTACACACTACTCCAACGTTTCATTGCAGTTATGGAGGCAGGGGTGTTGTGAGACTTAAAGACAATGAATGTTGTGCACTTTGTAAACCTTAGAACGCTATATAAATAACAGCATATTTGTTGTTGCCGCTGATGCTGTTGTCATTATCCTACAATAACCAGGTCTCTAATCTGAAGATGATTTCATTCCCTAAGCCTTCTACGGCTCTCAAGCTGAGGTCAAGAAGTGCTTAGAGAACAATACAGGGGTGTGCTGACACATGTTTAACTGGGTTCTCAGGGGAAAGAAAGTATACATACACTTGTAAGTTTAATCTGTATTACTAACACTTTCTTAACTCTAGACAATCAACAAAACAACAACAAAAAAAACTGATTTGTAACTCCCTAAAGAAATGCTCATACTGAAAATTTAACAATGGGCTCCTGCAAACCAGTCAGAGCTTGCTCCAGCACACCCCTGTAAGGAAATGACTCAGATTCTCAAAGGATTTACCTTTGGTCTAGCAGGTCCCATCAAGCTCTATATTCTGCCCTGGTCTGACCTCATTTGAAATATCGTGCTCATTTCTGAGCATCTCGATTTGGGAAGGATTTTAGTAGGTCAGAGAATGTCCAGAAAAAGGCAACCAGAATGGTGAAGGGTCTTGTCTTGGATCTATGTCATGTGAGGATCATTTGAAGGAACTGGGCAGATTCAGCCCAGGAAGACTCAGGGGGGAATATGGTGGCTTTCGTCAAGTAACCAAAATGCTGTCATTTGGAAAAGGCATTAGAATTATTCTGATTGCTCCCTCCCCCACGATAGACTCAGGAGTAATGGGAAGAAGGTATGAAGAAGAAAGCTTAGGCCCATTATGATCAGCATAAACTTCCTAACAACTTGCACAAGAGTGAAATGAGCTTTCTTACCATGTGATGGGTTCTCCCTCATTAGAGATCTTCAAGCTGAGGTTTAAAGGTATGTTAAAGCTGATATTATTTTCAGATATAGATTGGAGGAGATGAATGCTGAAATCCCTTTCATCTTTACACATCGATGATTCTGTGGAGCTGGAAGAGTCTTAAGCTATTAAATTAAAAAAAAAAACAGCCCAAAGTTCAAAGCACCTCATCCCCAAATGACTGGCAATCAGGTGATTTAATTTTTTGGTGATAGCAACTCAAAAAAACAACCTACAAAGAAAAAGAGATGTTTGTGATCTAGGTAAATGGAGGGACTACCTCTCAGGGATGATATAAAGGTCCTTGGAAAATCATGTAATATTTGTGACACCAGGGAATGAATGTGCAAAACTGCCCTTCCTAATTCTAACTTAGCATTTAGGTCCCTTGGGGCTGACAAAATCACTGGCTGCTGCTTCTGGTCATGTGTGAGTCACCTTTGAAGGGCTCTTGTAACTTTGAGACAACAAAACAATCCCCTCATAGGCCACTAAATAGGAAGATCAATGATAGGGTGATTCTTTCAAGGGATGCCTTGCCCTCAGTTGCTCTCTTCCGTTCTCCTCTTGGCTATAGAGCAACTGTGTACCCTTCCAATCTCTCACAGGACAGACACCAGCCCTTCACCTCCACTCCAGCATCATGGCAAACTGCTCCCACATGACTGTTAGAGCAAAGGGCCTGAACAAGGCAAACTTGAGCCTGGATCTCTAGCTGCTTTTTCTGTTTAGGGTTTTCTTTCCCAAGTTAGGTGGCCCAACACAGATCCTGAAATGGATATGTCCAGGTTTGGAAATAACCTTTGGAGTCTGAGAAGGCAAGAGGACCTGGTTCCCTGGGGTAGAGCTGACTTATGGCAGAAGACATCAAAGAAAATAACAACTAATAAAAGAAAGGGCCCAAGCACTGGCCTGGCTGGCCAGAGGACGTGGACTTTGCGGGGTTAGTGCAGAACAGAGGTGAAATGTAACAATGCCTACTCGGCAGTCTCACAAGCTGCTTTATGTTCTGATGCAGTTTAAGTCCCTCCTTTCTAGCAGAGTATAAAGAACAGTCAGTAGTAATGGCTGCAAAGTAAACCAGTAGCTACTACATTTTGTAACGATATTCTGTTAGTTTTTCTGTCAATGCACACATGATCATTTTGGGTTTAGCATTTCTTTTGTGTGTAGGAAATAAATATCTGTCCCAAACCTGATTCATATTGTACATTAAGTACTAGCTACTCCCCCTCTTACAAACACCCTAGAAATAAGCCAGACCTAAGCCCTAATTAATTTTCCTTGAGATTCTTAAAGACAGAAGGGGAAGAGCCAAAAAGTTCAAGAAAAGGAACCTTAACCCTTAGAGGCCAGTCCCCTCCCCACTTAGGACCAAAGCCATTTGGACACCATGGATAGGCCCAAAGCCCTTGGTTTCCTTAATGGAAAAGGAGTAGGTACAGCGCCCTGGCCCACATGGATTCAAGAGCAGATCTTATTATTAGATGCAAATACCTAATAACATCAGCTCTACTATAGTGAAAATAAGCTGAAGAAAGAGGGAAGATGACTGTCCCGGGCCAATGGGACTTGGGGAAGAAAATTGTACTGGTTTTACTTTGAGGGAAGAGAAGAGAAGAGGTGAACCCTGAGTCCCGGGTATTCTGGTCAATGGCCTAACTTCATGAAAGGGATGTGAGTAGCCTGTTCTAGGACAGCCTTTCTTCTCATCCTGTACATTCTCAAAAGAAACATACAACCAATCCTACACCATGGAGATGACAAAAGACTGGAAGAGGCTGGACAATTTGTCCAGATGACTGATCTTCTCACCAAGAAATATGAGCCTGAGGACCCCTAAATGTAAGTCATCTCCTTGCTGGCCACATATACATATAAAAATCATGAATACAGGTTGTTAGGCTGAGGGCCAGGAAAGGCCTTAATTTAGGAAGTCCAAGGTTGCCCACTGTATCCTGGGCCATCACCAATCATCTTGACCTATGTCTTGCCACTGGACTTTGATGACTCTGGAGGAGACAGTGAGGCTGATACCTTTGCACAGCTCGGCCTCACTTATATCCAAATGGAGCACTAGTCTCAAGATACCATCCTTGTAATATCTTGGTCCTCTTTGAGAATGAATGATCAACAACAAGCTATACTATGTAGCTCTGTGTTGGGCACTATCCCTCCAGTAGATAAGCTCCATAAGTGTCTTACCTCAATTTTTTTTATCTCTTCCTATACCTAGCACAGCACAGTACTCTATATACATTAGGTACTTAGTAAGTATTTGTTGCTGCATTGATAGAGGAGAAATTTCCTTCCCTGGAAGTTCTCCACACTAGTGAAATTACAGGCCCAGGCCCTATCCCTTGTAAAAGGGAGAGAAAGGAAGTATTTCTGAGGCAGTGTTGGATCTGCACGCTGGCTATTGGTTTGTTAATTCTTAGACCAATCTGCTGATGTGGCTAAATGTAAGGATTGTTCCTAGTTTAGAGGAGAAATTAATTCACCGGGTTTTATGTCCAAAGGTTAGCCAGTAAAATGGAATCCTTGATTTTGAGACTCTTCACTCATAACTAGCCAGTCAAAGTGGATAGCCAAGACTCTGCCCCTGACATGTACTTGTAACCCTGGACAAACCTAAACTTCACTGTGCCCCAGGCAACTCTCCAGAAGTTATTCATTTGCATTGGTAGAGGTATTTTCCAGGGTGGGAAGCTCCCTACACTGATAATGAAATCACAGATCCAGTAACCAAAGCTTTTTCCCCAACCACAAAAAGAAAGAATCAAAACTCTAACTACTGGCTACATTGCTATAATGGAGCTTCAAGGTCGGTCTTGTGAGGGAAGATTGTCTTTCCCTGCCAAATTTCACTAAAATAAACTGGAGACTCACTATAGGAGAAGAGAAAGCACACTCATTTGGGGTTTTTAATTTCCTTCTTATGATGGTCTCCTTTTTCTTCAAGGGCCAAAGTACTTGTGTCTGTTTTGTAAGGGAATTGAAAATAAGCAAGTAAATAGATGAATGAATAAATGAATGAATGAATAGAAAAATAGAAAGGGGGAGGGAAAAGGTTTTATTCATCATGTCTTATATACATAGGTCACCTGATCTCTAGCTTTCTGAAGGATGAAGCCTAATGTTTAGCACAAGAATTTTATTGTCAGCTGCAGGGGATAGAAAGAAGAGACAGATTGTGTTATGATGTAAGGATCCATGAAATCAAGTTAGACTTTAACACCATTTCCATTTTCTCTGATTTGAAAGCTAAGGAAGGAACTTACCCCCTGGGGAGAGGATGTTTAGAAGGTAGAAATGCAAAATGGAGATTTGGACAGTAAATCAAGACCCCGAAAAAATATCTCTTTATCACAAAAAATGCATGAGCTCCCTGACTCTAGGAGAAGATTAAGAGAGCAATAAGCCAACAAAAGGCTTGTTAAGGATGGAGTTTGTCAGTCTAGGGCTGTGTGAGGGCTACAGATTCCTCTCTGCTCAATGAATGGCACTGGAGGTGATGGATTGTGGTATATTTGGACTTCAAAGGAATCCCAAAGATTTATGGCTCAAAATGAATGAGAAGTTTAAGGTCAAACATGCCCACTGCCTGCAAGTGCTTCAAGATTCTGTTTTCAAATATCTCTGATTTATAGAAACAACGCATTTTACTTCCTCCTTCTCCCTCTACCCTACTCCCCATCACCAGAATGGTACTGACATTCACGTTACCTCTCTCCTTCTATAATCAGACATGTCTTGTACTTTAGAATAATTACTGGAGTTTGGATAAACTTTAAATGATGGAGGGCATTCTGGGTGTTTTATTTTTTGATCTTGGCATCCCTAGTGCCTGGCACAGGGCCTGACTTACAGGAGGCACTTGACAAATGATAATTAATTGATGGATTTGATTTTGGGGGATGATCCCTTCTAAGGAAATAATCTCTCCTTAGGGCAGCAGAAGACTTGAAAGTAGGAAGACCTTTTTTTAAACACCTTTGTGCACTTATTAAAATGTCTCATTTCTATTTTCTGCACTACATCCCTCATACTGTCTGGTTGGCATTACTGGTACTCACATAACTATATTGCATTGTCCCTTGGTTGTGCTATCATCTTCTTTAATATTCCTTCATTACTTTTCACTTAAAACTAAGCACGGAGATGTAGCAAGCATATCATACAGGGCATAAATAATTCATATGTACCTGAAGGCACAAAAAATCATGCTAGACAAAAACAAGCAGTAAGAAAGGTGAACAGGAAGTTAAATTTAAATGTCACCAGGAAAAAAATGCCCCAGTGGAAATTTAGCAAAAGAAGCCTGAAAACTAATTTAAAAAAAAAAAGAATCATGGCCTCATCAAGGAGCACATGCTAACAACAGTCTCAGGGAATGAGACAATTCATCAGGGACTTTCTTAGTGTTGAATGGCATCAGCATCAGGAAGGCTGTTCCCGTCAAGGCCCAGAATTAGCTCTGCTCAATACAAAGACATTTGGAAGCTGTTGGGGGGGGCAGGGTAGGGAAGAGGTGGTTGTTTTTTTTTTTTAACCTAGTATTCCTGATGTACCTTCCAGGCTTGCAAAATGAATTTAGGCCATGCTTCTTTGATGTAGCTCTCATTCTACTTATATGGCCTCAGCCCTGAGTCCTCAGGCTTCAGAACGAGTGTAGAAACACTGAACTTTGAATTAAGGCAAGAGACTGAACCTTTTATCGATGCTTCATTTCTTTAAAATGTTGAAATTGCTTTGAGAGAGAAAAATGACTGATAAAGTTTAAATGGAATGGCATTTCATCTTTAACATAACACAATACTTAACTATTTAAAGACAGTATTTCCCAAAAGAGAAATCTTAAGAAAGTTTCATATTCAAAAAACATTTAATGAGTATTTATTATGTGCCAGGAACTGGATTAGGTGCTGAAGGATCCAAAAAGATAAATAAGATATATGCTGTGCCCTCATGGAGCTTATAGACTTACAGAGGATAATTCATATGCACAAATAACTAAAAACCAAAGTAAAATACAAGGAGGGCATGAGTGAGATTAAGTACTTAATTGTACTAATGAGGCAGATAGGTGACCCAGTGGCTACAGTACTGGGCCTGGAGTCAAGAAGATCTGCGCTTAAATGTAGTCTCAAACACTCACTAGCTGTGTAACCATGGGCACATCATTCTAGCTCTGTCTACCTCAGTTTTCCCAATTGTAAAAGAGGGAAAATAATAGAACCTATATCCCATTTGATGTGAGGATCAGATGCGATAGTATTTGAAAAATGCTTAGCACAGTCCCTGGCTTCCTTCCTAATAAAGGATTATGAGGTTTTATAAGAGAGGGGGAGGTAGAGAAGGGGGGAGAGAGGGAAAGGGAAAGATGGGGGGAAAGGGTGGGGGAAGAGAGAGAGAGAGAGAGGAAGGAGAGAGGAGGGAGAGCAGAGAGATGGAGAGAAGGAGGGGGGAGGAGAGGGGAGAGGAAAAGAAAGAAAGGGAGAGGGAGAAGGAGAAGGAGAGGGAGAGAGAAATTCACGGAATGTTTCCTGGTGTGGGCAGGGGCATTTGTGCTGGCCTTTGAAGGCTGGGTGTGATTTCAACAGGCAAAGATTTGGGTGGGGAGCATATATCAAAAGTCAAAGAATTGAGGAACGGTCCAGGTTGGCTGGAAATTATTAATGATATATTGGAGATAGGGAATAACAGGAGTTAAGGAAAGAATGTGAGAGATTGGTTAGAGCAAGATTGTGGAAGGCCTCAAATGCCAAGCTAGGAATTTTATTCTGGGGGAAACAGGGAGTCATTGAAGGTTTTTGAGAGGGAAGAAATATGATAAGACACTCATTAAAAAGATTAATTTGGCAGTATGTTGGACAGATGAAGGGTGGACAGGATAGACTAGGCAGGGAGAAGATAGCCTACTGAAGGCTAATGAGAAGCTAGGCTATGATGGTGGCAGCAGGGATGGAAAGGAAGAGACATCATACAAAAATATGTTCATGAAAATCTAAAATCTCAACAAAACACAATTTTAAAACTATATAAACATTAAAGACAACCCAGTTCTTTTTCCTTAACAAACAATACATATGTACATCTATAACTTGGGTACACATACACTCATATGTATATGGTTTTACAAGTCTCAATTCTTATAAGCAATGCTGTCACTTTGGGCAAGCCACTTAACTTCATCATCTGTAAAAATGATAGGGTTGGACTAGATAACCTTTAAGGTCTCTCTCAGCTTCTAATTAATAAAAAAATTACTATTCCTAATATTCACACAACACTTTAAGATTTACTTAGATATTTATGTGATATCTTCCCAATTAGGACATCTGATCTTTAAGAGTACTGATAGTGTTTGATTTTGCCTTTCTTTGTATCCCCAGTGCTTAGCCTGACACATAATAACTACTTGTTGACTAACTAAATTCTTTACAAATATCTCATCTGATCCTACAATCTTTAAAGATAGGTTGTATAAATATTATCCCCCACCCCACACCTTTTGCAGATGAGACAACTGAGGCTCAGATAAGTTGTATGAAAAGTTACACCACTCATGATAAGCTCCAGATGAATATATGACTTAAATACAAAAGCTTACATCATCAACAAATTTAAGCAAGAAATTTTCTTTAGATCCATGGAAGAGATAAGGGAAGAATTCATGACCGAACAATAGAGAGGATTAGAGAAAATAAAATGGACAATTTTGATTGCATATAATTAAGAAAGTTTTGCACAAACAAATCTAAGACAGCTAAAATTAGAAGGGAAGCAATTAACTTAGAGGAAAAAAATTGCAACAAGTTTCTCTGATAAAGATCTCATATCCAAGATTCATAAGGAAATGATTCAAGTTTATAACAAGAGCCAGTCTGCAGTAGATAAACGGTCAGAGAATATGCACAAGCTACTGACAACCTTCAAATAAGTAATAATTAGAAAAATACAAATTAAAGTCATTCTGAGGTTATACCTCACATCAATCAAGTTGGCATTAATAACTAAAAAAAGAAAATGTTGAAGGATTTACCAGAAAATAGATACATTATGCACTGTTGGTAAAGCTGTGAATTTGTCCAGTCATCATGGAAAGCAATTTAGGATTGTACCCCCAAAGTCATTAAACTATCCTATACCCTTTAAACTAGAAATTCAACTAGTAGACCTATAGCCCAAAAAGTTTTTTTTTAAAAAAGGAAAAGACCTTGTATGTACTAAAATATTTATAGCATAATTTATAGCCAATATCAAGAACTGGAAACTAAACAAATTGTTGGGGATTGGCTGAACAAATTATAGCATCTGAATGTAAAGCTACTATTATACTGTAAGAAATTATGAGAGAGGCAATTTCTCTGAAAGAATTGTATCAACTAATGCAGGGTAAAGTAAGCAGAACCAGGAGCACAGTTTATATAATGACAAGAATATTGTAAAGACAAACAACTTTGAAGACTTAGGAACTCTGATCAATGTAGATCTGACCAATTCCAGAGAACCAATGATGGTCTTCTCACAGAGAGTTGATGGACTCAATATTAAGTATGAAATAAACAAAATATGACCTATATTTTTTGATGTGGGGGATGTGGGAATTTGTTTTGTTTGGTTTTGCATATTTATTACAAAGGTTTGGGTTTTTTGGTTTGTTTCCAATGGAAGAGGTAAGCAGGAGAGAAAAATAAAGAATAACAAATAAAAATAAACAAATATAAAACAATAAACAATTGATAACAAAATGATAAAGGTAAGCACAGATATAAAATAATAAATATAAAACAATAAATAAGTGATAATAAAATATTAATAATAGTAAGCATAAACAGAAAATAAAATAATTTTAAAATAAAAGGTTTTTGTTGTTTTTTCTTTTAAGTAACACAGCTAGAAAGTGACAGAGCCAGAATTCAAACCCAGGTCTTCAGGCTTCAAGTAGTATTTTCTCCACTATAATATTGTTTTTCATGTTCAACTTTATTTTATTTATTCCATTTTCTGATTCACTATTCATCTTTGAGCTCACCAAAGAAGAACAGACACTTGAGCCTCCTCACTCTAAGAGTGAGTGCAGACTTTGGTATAAGTCTAGTATGACATGGCCTCTGACTCAAAGGAGTCTAGTTAATGACCTAAAAAGACTTTGGTTTCACCTTGAAAGCATTCCCAAAAAATGGACACTAAGGGCCAGGAGGCTTCATAGTACTCACAATTAGCAAATTAAAGACACTTGCTTTTCTATTTGTTGCCTGTGTGACCTTAGGCAAATCACACAGCCGCTCTGGGATCATTTCCTCTTATGTAGGATGGGGGTTTGACCAGATGAGTTCTAATATCATTCCCAGCTCTAAATCTATAAAATCATAATATATATCTTTATGTAATAGTGCACCTAGAATTATAAAGATTTGGGTGGGGGGGAGGGCTAATTTTCTTACTATTCCATTTCACTAAATGTTTCTGGTTTAAGCTAATGGTGTCCTCTGGCTTAGTATTGAAAGGTAAATGCATTAGTTGGGCAGGTTTTATGAGCTATGCTTTTTGCAGGTGTGCACCCAGGAAGTACCTCAAACTTGATATAGGTGTCCTCTGAGGGCTCCATCCTACAAGTTAAGGCCCTGGGAAGCTCCATGGCTTGATGGAAAGGACACTAGATTTGAATTTTAGTTAGAATCTCAAACATCATATATGCTGCCTGTGTGACCTTAGACAAATCACTGTATCTCAGTGAGCCTCAGTTTTCTTAACTGTAAAATGAAGAATTAGTCTAGGTGGCCTCTAAGATACCTTCCAGCTCTAAATCCATGACCCTTATTTACTCACAGAATTCACCTCTATCCTTTCAAGTTTCTAAAATGGAAAGAAACAAAGAAAAAATATGCAAACCTATGACTCCTGGGCTATCATCAACGTCATAGTCTGCATTAATATCTGAAATTCTGACCTCCATTTTTAAATGAGCAGGATCTCCCCCAGACCTATGCAATCATCAGAGTAAAAGTTAACAGCACAGGAGAAAATACCTCTAGTAACATCACTGCCTTCTTTCTACAACACCTACCTCCTTAGGAGAGATGCCTTTAACTGAGACTTCCTGTGTTTGTGGAAAAGATGAGCAGAAGAAGATGACTTTTCAAGTGATTGAAAGGTGATGTTTACATTCAAGATTTCCTTTCCTTTCAAGTTTCAGATTTGTGGCTTCATTGTCTTTGATCCAGGGAAATAGAGGTACGAGGAAGCTAACAAGTACTACACCTCTAGCCTAGGAGAGTCAGCTTAGGAGGTAGAGAAGATGCAGGGAAAGCAGTAAGTGCTAGCTGTGTGAAGGTAGAGGTGCTAGGGCTGATTAGCTCTACAATTCCCTAGACCTAGTTCCAGGTAAGCAGCCAACTACTCCTTTGCCTTAGCCCTTTAACTGCCTAGTTATCAGCAAAGCACCTTTCACTTGCAGAAGCCTCTGCTGGAAGTAATGGTTGCAGTTTCCAAGGAGAAGAAAACAAACTATGTGGCAGGAGCAAGGAAAAGGAGAGAAAGGAGGGGTGGGCAACATTTGTGTTCTCAATATGCGGTAAAGTGTGGGAGGAAACTAAGCTAACTCATCCTGAAACAAAACCAATATGATATGGGAACTCCCTCCACCTACAGAGATTGTAACCCTTCTTTAACTGAGTTTCAAATCTTACCTAGTTAATTAAAGCTCAAGCAGGCAAATGACTTGACCACTGTCACAGAATAAGCAGCCAATGGGGCATTTGAACCCAAGAATTTCTGAGTTCCAAGACCTTTAACCACGACATCCCTCTGCCTCTCAAAATCCAACGTCTATGTTCTCATTATATATCAGCATTTATTCATTTTAAAACTTCATGAACCCCACCCCCAATCTAACACATTGTCTAAAAGGTAGAACAGGTGTTCCTCTTCCTATTCTTGCTGCTGGTCAAATTAAAATCACTTTCTTGCCAGGTGTGGTGCCAGGCACCTGTAATCCCAGCTATCATTGGCTTGGAAGTTCTCAGCTGCAGTAGGCTATGTCAATCAAATGTTAACACTTTGGCACCAATTTGGTGAACCCCCCCATAATGGGAGGGGTCACCAGGATGCCTAACAAGGGACAGAACTAGTCCAGGTCAGAAATGGAGCAGATAAATGTTCCCCTGCCAAACAGTACAGGGCCAAAGCACTTCTAGACTGGGCTAGACAATGAGACCTAGTCTATGAAAAAGAAAATTAAAAAAATCATATTCTTCATGTTTACTTTGAATTTCTGACTGGACAAAATAAAGACTCATCAGTAATGAGAAAAGCCTAAGCCTGCTCAGAAAGGAACGCTGGAGATACCTTGCTCAACTATACAGCAACACATCTCTCTACAATGCGTATAGCATAGATGGACTCATCAATTTACATACTAATAGAGCACTATAAAGGACAGTTAAGAGCAAAATTTCATACTGCGTTAGCCTTTGCCTTTTATTGGGACATAGACATGGTTGGCAGAGATCAGTTTGAAATGAAGAAGGATTGAATGGCGTGCCCAAATTCACTCACACATCAGTGATGAGTTTTTCAAGCTCCAGCTCTCTACTCTTCTTTATCTCTCCAGGTTGAACTCCAAGGGAGCTAACACAGTAGAAAATCACAGGCTCTTATGGCCCATTTTTATGTAATTTACATGCTGCTTCCTGAGTATACCACAATTTGAGCAGTAACTAGGAAATTTTGCACCTGAGACAAACATCCAGAGTTTCAATGAGGGCAAATGGTGCCAAAGGCATATTGAATACTGGGGAAGAGTAGGGACCCTTACATCAAATATGATTTAGGGGAGGGGATGAAAAGTGCCCTTCCCCTCCTAATAAAAAGCCTTTAAAGTATTATGTGAGAGCTAATTGGGTTATCAAGCCCAAAAGCAAGTCAAAATCAATCCTGTGCCTTTCCCAGGAGAGCCCAGTATTGACTTCACTGTCCAGAAAAGTAATCCTCCCCACCCCCCACCCCCAACCCTCTCCAGAAGCTTTCCAGTTCTGGAACCATAATCAGATCAGCTCTATCATTCCTCCTGAAAATGGAATTGCTCATTTACTCCCCCCATGGTTCTACTCCTCATTCCTATCCCCCGTTAGAAGTAAACTCCTTGAGGGCAGGTACTGTTTTTGCTGTCATATTTACTTCCCCAGTGCTTAGCAGACAGGAAGCACGTATCAATGCCTTCTTATCCATCCATTCATCACCTTGTCAAGCTAACTCCTTCATTTCACAGTGGAGGAAACTGAGGAATTGCTTACGATCCGAGAGCAGCTCAAGTGAAGAACATATCTCATCAGCTCATAGACCATTAGAGCATGAAGGGGGCTTAGAAATGAACTTGTTCAATTCCCTCAGTTTTATAGAGGATAAAACAGTGACAGAGATTTAACATCAAAGATGAGACTTGAACATAAGTCTCCAAACTCTCTGGGTAGCAGTTCCAGCCAGGTTGTTGACATTTAACCTCCCTTGGTAGGTTTTCTAGCCCCAGCACAACAGACTTGGCCACAGCTCTTCCAGGGCAGTGGTTCCTGGACTCACAACTCAAGCAGCCATACATGGAAGGAGACAGGAAAGGCCCATAAGTCCTCCTTAGTACAGTCTACCATACTCTCTTGGAAAAGTCTTGGACAGGAGGGATTTGGGGACTAATGCCCTCCCTTGCCTTGCCCTATCTTTAATGCCATCCCCCATCCTCAACCTCCCTGAGAAGACCCTGCTGAAACAGAGGTGAGGACTTCTGGACCCGACAGAAAATTTCCTGCACCCCAGGCAGCTCAGCTGCTCTCCCACAGGGCCAAGCATATCTGAAGTACCCCCCCACGTCTCTTCATTGGGTAGACAATCACTCTTTCAACCAACCCCTTGTGCGTCACTCAGGGCTATAAACCACAGGAAACTTTGAGAAGTTTGGGAAATTATAGGGAAAAGATGAGGACCCTGTGATCATACTCAAGACTGAGACATACTCAAGAAGACATATCCCTCCATCTAAAAGCTTAAGGTCTGTTTCATTTCCCATTCCTACTCCTATCCCCTTTAGCTCCAATCCAACAGTATGCAGACAAAAGAGGACCTTTTTCTTTTGCTTTTATTTTGCAATTAACAAGCATTTATTTTTCTCCCTCTCACCCCCAACAACAACCTTGGAAGAAATATTTGTTTTCAAGCAAAACGAATTCCTACACTGTGTCCAAAAATGTAAGTTTCATTTTTCATCTAAAATTATCACCTCTCCACAAGAGGTGGATTGCATAGATTATCATAATTTGCGAGAGAGACTTTTCCCAAACTGCCACAGACCCATCTCCCTAGATAGCAAGATGTGGAGTCAGAAAGCCCTAACAGCTGACACCACTGAAGGGATCAGTTCTTAGGAGAAGGGAATGGAGACCAGCTTCCCACCCAACCCCTAGGCCAGAGGCTGAGGCCCACCAGTATCAGTCTGGGAGCCAAGGAAATTTATGACACAATCAAGTTGTTCTCCTTGGCAATATTCCTGCAAACCCTCTCACTATACTATACTGGGCTCAGACTGGCCACAACTCCATCCCCAACTCTCATCCCCCTATCTTCTCTCTTTATTACCACTACCTAATCACCACCATCTTTCTTAGGCACTATATTGTTTTCAGTTGCCCTTTAAATCTCTCCCTAGTTCTGGGACAGATTTCCTACCTTAGGGCAATTTTCCAGCCCGGGTAAAACCCCTATTGCTTCATCCTAGTTACATTCTGCCTATCACTGAGCACCATATAAATTAATACAATTGTTGACTGATAACCAAAGGAGCGAGTTTCAACTATAAAGCTAATAGGGAAGGAAGAACTAGGGGGAAAAATTTTGTGGCTGAGGCAAACCATAAGCCGGGACATAAACTTTGACTAGCTCCTTCAGAGAAACTTAATTCAAAGCTCAAAAGCCCTTAAAAATTCATAATAAAACTTTAAATGAAATCAATGGGACTTACAGTAAATCTTGAAACAAATAAAAAGACTCCACCATGGAACTGCTGTCCTAGTTCATGTCTAGCCCAGAAAATACAGATTAAAACCATAATGACCTGAATAAAGCTATTTTTAAAAAAGCATTTTAAACTTTTCTCTGAATTTATAAGAGATAATAACATAAACAAAACATAACATTCAGGCTACCTTATATCAGGGATTTAAGGAGATAATATACATACTACTAAAAATAACAGTGAAGATACCTGTTCTTGGCATCTAGGTGGTACAATGGATGGAGAGCTGGGCCTGAAGTCAGGATGACCTGAGTTCAAACCTGGCCTCAGATACTAGCTGTGTGACCCTGAGCAAGTCCTTAATCCTGTTTGCCTCAATTTTCTTAGCTGTAAAATAGGATAATAATAGCACCTATCTCATGGGGTTGTTATCAGGATCAAATGAGGTATCTATAAAGTGCTTAGCACAGTGCTTGGCCCATAGTAGCCACTTAACAAATACTCTTTTTCTTGCTTGGGCAGTGAAAGGAGCCCTGGATTAGAAGTCAAAGGACCTGTCTTCGATACCTAGCTCTTTCACTTACTAGCTATGTGACCTTAGGCAGCCTCTCCGAGACTCAGTTTCTTCACCTGTAAAATGTAGAAGGGAGGTGGACTTAACCTGGGTGTTCTCCAAAGTCCCTCTTACTATAGTTTTTTGATGGTCCTGTTCTTTTGCATTGCCTCTGCAGAGTGGTATGGTGTTACACTGGGCTGATGGGCAGGGTCACCAGAGATCTGTAGGTACTTCTTTCTTCCCTTCCTTTCCCTCAGCACTTCTTCTCTTTCTCTCTAGTTACTTGTCTTTGGAGGAGTGGTTTTCCTTTCAAACTAGCTATTGGGAAAAACCAGTGGCCAAGGCTCTCCTGTAACAGCTTGTGACAGACAAGACTGTTCTCTTATTTGACTAGAAAGATTGCAGTCTCTGTTTTTCTCTCTGACCTGGGAAGTAGTAAAAATTGAATATGAATAAATTGTTCTCCTTCCACAAATGAAGCTCTCACCAGAGGATCTCTGGTGAACTATATACTGCAGTTGTAAAATCTATTGCTTGATATTCCTGGGCTTTACGTAGGCCCCTGAAACCCTTCTATTGTTATCTCTACTCTATTTTCACAGTGAGGTACATACTACTGCAATAAAGCCCATTTGTCGTGCTTAAAAAACAAAAGTAAAAAGAAAGCATACAACTTCTTAAGAAATTTGGAAAATATTCACGACTTTCCTGGGAAAGGAGAGAGAAGGAAAAACAAGAGGAATGGAATAATGTGTGACCATCTCTAGTGTCAGCAGTCTGAACAGTTCTAGCAAACCCAGCACCTGCTAGGCATCTCTTTTGGGTGGTTGGATAACATGGCCCCTCCCCTGCAGTCCTGTGCTGAGGGTCTCATAGTAACTGGCATTCTTCCTCCATGGTTCCCTCAGTTGCTCCTGTCAGTCGCCAGGGCAACTGTTGGTCGTGATGGGTGCCAGCCTTATGCTGGTATGCTTCCCTCTCCCTTAACTCCATGTGCATTCTCTTGCATTGCTTATACTCTCTGCCTCCCTTAGCATGGGAGGGGCCTAGCTTATCAGTTAGTGTCTAGTCCCAGTCAGTCAAGGTTCAGGGAAAACTCTCTGGAGGCTTGAAGAAGGAAATGCTACAGGAATTTCTGCCCCTACCAGCAGCATCCATCTCCAGCATCCATGTCTCTTTGGCAACCCAAATGGACACCATACCTTGATTGTATTGTTCTTTGGCCATGTGATTTTGTTTTGTGTTTGTTTTTTTGTAAGACTTGTGATTTCCTTGATGTCAGAAATGCCCCCTAACAATGTGGAATGGCAAGTTTTGTTTTGCTTTGCAACTTTTAATCTTTGAGAATTGCCTCTGGCACTGAGAGGTCAAGGGGCCGAACCAGAGTCAGTCATCTAGTATGTTTCAAAGGCCAGATTTGAACTCAGATAGTCCTGACTCTAAGACCTCCTCTCTTATTGACCTAACTATACTACTTATCACATTTGTGGGACATTAGTTAGCTCCAAATATAATTTGACATTGTTATTTTTTCTTGCAGATAAATTTGTAAAATGGTATCTAAACTTAAAAAAAAAGAATAGTGTACTTGGTTGTATAAATACATATTTTAATCTTTAACGAAAGATTGTCTTGTATCATAACCTTCCCTATCTTATCAAACCAGATTTTGATTGTAGACAGATTCTTCCGATTCTGTTGTTCAGCTGAGCAAAATTTGGCACTCCCAGGAACAAAGTAACAAATTCTTTCTTAAGAAGAGAACCACAGATCTTTATTTAACATTGCAGTTGAAAGGGGTCTTGAGATTCTGCTGTCCTAATCCCTGAACCTCTGTTTTGTCCCAAAGTGTAATCATCTTTATGCCTAGCCAACCCTATTGTATAAAAATGACCTTTTCATTCACTCTTTTTTAGTAATTTGCTAAGAACGAGTTTATAGAAGACAGTTCACTTGTACTCTGTACCATGCGGTTGGTAAATTGAAGTCATTAAAAAGTGACTTCCTCTCTTCCTATATGAATGGAAATATCCACTCACAGAATTTTGGAACCAGAAGGGAGTTTAAAGGACACCTAATGCAATTTTTCCCCCTTCCCAGCTTTACAGATTATTAAAACAAAACAAACAAACAAACAAAAACAACCTAGTGTGGTAATATGGTGCAGTGGCAAAAGTGTCGGCTAAGGAAACAGGGAGAGGACTTGGGTTCACATTCTGCCTCTGACACTACCTGTGGGACTTTAGCTCCACTTGGCTTCTGTGGGCCTCAGTTTCAACCTCTAATCTAGCTCTCCCATCTATCTAATCCTCTCCCATCTAGCTCTCAATCTTAGTTGACATACACATCTTTGCTTTTTGATCCAGTGACACTTGCCTCCTAACTGTTCCTTGAACAAGACATTTCCATCTCTGAACTCTTGGCTTTTTCACTAGCTGTCCCCCGTTCCTGGAATGCTCTTGCTCCTCAGCTCTACCTCCTTGTTTCCCTGACTTCAAGTCCCTGCTGAAATCCCACCTTCCACAGGAAGCCCTTCCCAATCCCCCTTAATTTTACTGCCTCCCCACTGTAGATTATCTTTAATTTATCTTTTATCCACCTTGTTTGACGGTAGTTGTTTGCATGTCACCTCCCCCATTAGACTATTAGCTCCACTAGAGCAAGGAGTCTTCTAAACTTTCTTTGCATTCCCAGTTTTTGTCACAGGTCCAGGAATATAGTAGGCGCCTAATAAATGGTTATTAACTGTCTGGTAGAGTTTCAACTAGAAGCCCTTTAATCTTACTCCCAGGACAGAGCTTTCAACTGGCATTCTGTGTTTACAGGACTGCTGGACCATCACAGTTTCCGATGAGTGTTTTGTTTTACTTATCTTGAAATTATTTTAACACCACCTTCACACCCATATATATTCTTGTCCTCCTCCCCTACCCAACAAGCCATCTCTTATAATAGAATAAAAAAAAGAGAGAAGAAAAGCAGTTCAGCAAAATCAACCAACACAGTAACTGTTTCTTATAATATGCAATATTTCACATTCACAGACCTCCAACATCGAGTATTTTAAATCCTTCTGCCATTTTCGTAATAAAATCAGACAATGTTTTATTTTCAAAATCAAAATATGAAAACCTAAAGCTGTAATTCTCTCCTCCTTTTAAAAAATCCTCCATCTTGGAATATTACTGTGGTATAAAGGAACGATGAGCAGGATGCTTTCAGAAAAACCTGGAAAGACTTACATGAACTGAAACAGAGTGAAGTGAGCAAAACCAGGAAAACAATGTATACAGTAACAGCAATATTGTACGATGAACAATTGTAAATGACTTAACTATTCTCAGCAGTACAATGATCCAAGGCAATCCCAAAGAACTCATGATGAAAAATGCTATGCACTTTCAGAGAAAGAGCTGATGGCATCTGAATACAGATTAAAGCATGCTACTTTTCATTTCCTTAATTTCTTTCTTTTTATTTTGGTTTGAGTTTTCTTTCACAAAATGAGTAATATGGAAATAAGTTTTGATTGCTCACTGCTTCATGGAGGGAGGGAGGAAAAAATGGAGGGATAGAATTTTCAACTCAAAACTTAAAAAAAAAGGAATGCTAAAAATTGTTTTTACAAGTAATTGGGGAAAAATAAAATATTATTTTTAAAAAATCATCCACCCTCTACCTTCTACCTATCAACACTAGAGAACCTAGCACAAAGTAGCTGTAATTGAAAGGAAATTTAAAGATCATCCAGTCCAATAACTCCATTTTACAGTTGAGGAAACTAAGACCAAGAGAGCTATAGTGAATTCCTCAATGACAGGCAGGTAGAAAGTGTCATTATCAGTTTTGAACCCAAGAACCTGACTCCAGATGTAACATTTTTTTCCCAGCGCCCAAATGGGGTCACAAAGAGTCAGACATGCCTGAAATGATTAAACAACAAACCCCATGTTCAATAAAGGTATTAAATTAGAATTTTATATTTTTTTAAAATTCACTCTTATTTACTTAATCATAATTTCTTTTTGGGGGGGTGGGGGGGTTTCATTATTTGATCTAATATGTGTCATACATGGAAGATGTCCTAAAAGTCTTAGTGGACTTTTAAGTCTTAATAGACTTTTTAATAGATGTTTAAGTTTTTAGACTTTTAGAATACGCTGTATATTATCAATCAATTTTATTTGTTTTTCCAATCCATTGAGTCCACCAGCATTTATTAAATGCCTGCTATGGACCAGGCACTTGTATCAGTAAGGCAAGATTCATGACCTCAACGATGACCATGAACATGCCTATATGGTTCAGAATCTCAAAGTGTGAAAAACTCCCCAGGTCAAAGGCAGAGGAAATATAACATTTATTTAGACACCAGAGTATCAAATCCCAAGACCAGCTACTCCAATTCAATATAGCAGTAATTATATTCCAAAACCAGTAAGCCCACTGCAATGTAGCAACGAGGAAATTATAACATAGTATTATAGCAAGGGACCAAGTCATCCTGTAACCTTCCTCCCTGCTAGGACCTTCCTGTAAACACTCATGAATCCTAACTCTCAGCTCAGCACTCTCTGCTGCAGCTCTGTAGACACTGGCTCTCTCAATGTCTGCTTCTCAGTTCTGCTTCCCTTTGGTTCTCTCTCTCCTTCTTCAATTCTGGTTCTCTCACACACGCTGGGCTCTCCTTATACACAGTTCTAGCTGGCATCTGATTGGCTAGAACTCAGGTCTCTGATTGGCTGAATTCATGATTGACTAGAACTCAGTACACATACCATTGACTCTGGTCTTAGCAACTCCCATTGGTGTCCTGAGGGCTTCATGCCCACATAGGCTTAATACCTGGTAAGTAGAGGCTTTAGGCCTTCTTATAAACAAAGATATAATCAACCTTTCCCACCTAGCCCCACCTGAGGCCTATTGAATGGGTGGGAAAGATGCTCCACTTACTGATTGGCCTCACAGCTCTGCATTAAATACTGGGCATAAAAAGAAAGAGATGAAACAGGAGAAAGGGATGAGAAGAGAATGTTCACAGGAGGTAAAAATGCTCAAAGTCAAAAGGTAAGTACCTTGTTAGAGGAACAAGGGGATCAGTATCACCAGATTGTAGAGTATTCTGAGGGCAATGAAGCATAAGAAGGGCAGGAAGTGGTCAAGTGACTAAAGGCTTTAAAAGCCAAACTGATTTTACATTTAATCCTGAAGGCAATAGGTAGGCACTAGAGTTTATTGACTAGGGCTTGGGTGATATAGTCAGGCTTGTGTTTTAGGAGGATCAATTCAATAGCTGAGTGGAAGAGAGATTGGAGTGGGGAGAGACTTGAGGCAAGGAGACCAACCAGCAGGTGATGAGTGATGAAGGCCTATACTATCACCTGAATCAGAGGAAAGAAGAGGGCATATGATGTTACAAAGGTAGAAACAGGGGGATAACCACTGATTACATATGGGAGTGTGAGAGAGAAAGGCTTTGAGAATGACACCTAGGTTTCAAGTTTGGATGACCAGGAGAAGGGTGGTACCCTCAATAGTAATAGGGAAATGAAGGAAGAGCAAATCTTTCCTTTATTATAATAGTTTTCCAACATGGAAGTTAAGATCAGAGTTCATCTAGCCCAGCTCCTATTCCCATTTTGCAGATGAAAAACAAAACTTGAGGCTCAGAGAGGGTCTGATTTGCCCACTGTCACAACCTGCACCCCTCCCTTTAAGCCTGCTTCCTAAAGGCAGCCCTAACCTTATAGTTTCATTTGCAGTAGCAGATACAGCAGAGGGCTTTGAGGGAATCCTCTCCACCCATTATTCTGTAATTGGATTGAGTGGCTGCTGAACTTCCCCAGAAACAAGATTGATTTAAGTAAATGTCATTTCTCAGTTGTGTTGCACTGGTTTAGAGAGTGAATGGGACTACATTGATTGTGGAAAAGAACAGGGACATTTTTGAATTTTCTGCTAAAGCTCTCCACTCCCTTTCTTTTCTGATTTGGCTCATTTGAAATCATTTGACTTCTGCTTGTCTTTACCCACTCCCAATCTTCTCCTCCTTCTCTTCCCAGTGGGATTGAGAAATCCATATATCCATCACAATAGACATCATTTTTTTCAACTGGATATAACTGATGACCTTAGAACTATCAACATTAGAGACCTTAAATGGTCAAATTAGAAAGATTTAGGGGCATTGCCCATTCTTGCATACTGAAAAGGACTGTGCATCAAAAGTTAACATGATTGTGGTGCTGTATAAAGCAAATATAATGCCAGCTCAAGCTAACTCCCAGGAGCCAACTGTTAAACTTTTCGTATGAGCATTTACACCTCGGAAATCCATAATGCTATAAATCAAGGCTTGATTTATTGTTTTGTTGATTGTCTAGACATAAGAAAGCCCTGAAGAAAAATTTAATAATGCAGATTATACTCAGAAGTGTGTCTTGAATACAATTTTTAAAAGAGCCAGTTGTTAAACATTTGCCAGCACACTCCTGAGTTCAAATTGTGACTCTGACATGGATTGGCTATGTGATTTGGGGGAGGTCATTTAACCCCTGAACTCCCACAAGCCACTTTCTAAAACTATAAATTGCAGAGTAGGTATAGATCTGGTTGGCAGAAGGAATTTCTAACCTCATTTTTCTATACCAACGCAATCACAGGTCTGGTCCAAAAAACAAACCCCAGTAAACAACTAAACCTTATTTTTCTTTTTGGCCTTTTGTCCTCGTGTGTTACCTTAAAACAACAAAAAGAATAAAATTGTAATATGTTTGAAATTTAGTTTAAAACAAACAGAAGACCCAGAATTTAAGTGAACTCTAAATCAAGAGAAATGTTCTTTCTCCTTTAGAAGCAAAAACTATAAATGTAATTGTATTTGGTAGGAAGTAAAGGTAAGTTTTCAGAAAACTTGCACTTGCCAATGAATGACTGCAATTGTCCACAAAAGCCACAATCTAACACATATTTATTTTTTAAACTAAAGTCAAGAACAACCTTGAGCTCAATATTGTTGAGCAGATCCAAGGGAACGTTGTATGCAATAACAACTATATTGTTTTAGGAACAACTTTGAGCAAATAAGTCATTTTGACTATTATAAATATCTAAATTAACTATAAAGGACATATGAAGATGATATCTGCATCTAGAGAAAGAACTGATAGAAATATATATAGAATAACTTCATACTTATATATACATACATACATAAATACATATATATATACACGCCAATTTGTATCTAATGGTGGCCATCTCTAGGGAAGGGGGAGAAAGAAAAAGAAATTCGCATAACTTTATATTTAACAAGGAATAGAAAGTTGTACATTGATTTGTAGTTTCATGTACAATCTTTTTAAAAATTATACTGTTATGGAAATGCTTGTTCTATTCCATAAATTAAAAATAAAATAAATAAATGTGAAAAAAAATAAACTAAAGTCACAATTTACAGGCCAGTAAGGGAATGTCATTTACAAACTCTTATCTCTTGAACATTTGTCCACAATCCTTTCCAAAATCCTTTTCGTTGATTTCTTCTATTTTCTCCCTAATCCCTTCTCCCTTCCCCTACTACCAATGTCAAAAAGCAATTTAGGCTGTCAAGGTACAAATCCTTTCCTTTATTGGTTTGTTTGATTCTGCCCCCATTGTGGAATGACTCCAGAGAGTTCTCCATTCTGGCCAGAGGTAACATTGAGCCAAAGCCCCTGCCTGATCTGCCTCAGTGTTGTTCATCTTTCAAATGACCTCTTTTTTCTCTTTTGAAACCTGCCTCACCTTAACCAAGTAGGTCAGTATTTAGGATCTCCAATGGCAGGTTTTTTTTATTCTAAACCACTTCACCTCAAACCCTTTGCTGTGTACGTTTTCTTGACAGCCTGATAAGCTACTCTGTCAACACACTAGTGGACTTTAATCTCTGTGTTAAACCCTGGGAGGGTGCTATTAAAGCGGCCTTCTGGAAGTAGGAGAAAGAATCCAAGCCCTGACTGTTTGGAACCTGCCTGCTTACCTTTGTTCTCCCATCCAGACCCCAATTCAGGCCAGGCCAGGCCAGTCATTCAGTCTGGGAGATTTTACATAGTGAGGTACTGGGGCCGGGGGAGGGGGGGGGGCGGGGGCGGCGGGGTCTATAAAGTTCAGTTGAAACAACTTTACCAGTGACAAAGGATACAGTTTACAAGGTTAAGAAAATGTGAATTCAGTTAAATAACTCTCCTCTGCCTCTGCCTTTCCCTATTATAATAGCCAGACAGGCTAAGTCAGAAAGGTGCTTTCACAAATTGAAACCACCTCCCCATAGGCAGAGCCTTTTATGCTTTAGGCTACAAGGAAACTAATTGGTTTCCTACCTACCAATTCCCAACCCCTACACACACCTCAAAGGACCAGTTTAGCCTACTTAAAATAAGTACCCCTCCTGCTGGCCCCTAATTCCACCCACCTACCCCTTTTCAGCTTCTTACCATGTTTATCATCCCCTTTAGAACATAAGCTGCTTGAAGGCAGAAAATTTCTTTCTTTTTGCTTGTATTTTTATTCCCAGTGCCTAGCACACTGCCTGGCATGCAGTATGCACTTAATAAATGCTTGTTGATGCCTTGCTAATATCCTAATTTTCTCTTGGTACCTTGTTATCTTTTTAGCTATTCTGATTTGGGGAAGGGAGGGAAGAGTAGTGGTTCATAGTGATAGTACCTCTCTCCCACTCAGCTCTAGTCAGGACACGATTAAGTCTTGGGAAGGAGAGCAGCTATGAATCGTGTGACTCAAAGGAAGAGGTAATTTTCTGTTGCTAAGGGGTTGGATTTCCTTGACTTAAAGTTTGTTATCCCCTAAACGGGGACCATTCCTCCCCTCCCCATAATCCTCAGATCTATTGTGGAGTTTAAAATATAGACAGCTCATTTTTGATTCCAAACCTCAGGGCATGCTAATGAGCAAGTGATGATAGAATTAAGTTAAAAAGAAGTTAATTAGACTGAACTCTGTTCTGAAAAGCAGCGGGCAAGACTTCAGGACACCCAGGTCTTAAGCTTCACTCTCTCATCCTGCTCTCTCGTCCATGTAGACAGAACAAAAACTAGCTGTGGTCCTCATCTCTTTCTGGCAGGTAGAAACAGCAGCTGACAGCAGTACTCTCCCACTGTCTTCCTCCCTGGTTGACAGAATAAACAATAAGAAGCAGAACCTTCTCAGCTTCTCTCTCTCCCTCTCTGTCCCCCTCTCTCTCTCTCTCTCTCTCTCCTCTCTCTCTCTCTCTCTCTCTCTCTCTCTCTCTCTCTCTCTCTCTCCCCCCCCCCGCCCCGCCCCCCCCCCCCCCCCCCCCCCGCCCTCTCTCTCTCTCTCCCTCTCTCCTTGATTTAGAGGTCGAAGGCCTCCATGGCCTTTCATCAAGGCAGGCCCAGGAGAATTACTCTTAATTCCATTCTATTTTCTGGAATGTTTGCATGCCTGCATCTTTAGGACTACTGTTGAGAATTGTGTTCTCAGTTTATAGACTTCATCTTTACCAGAGGTATGCTGAGCTGAGCTAGCTTCAGTGTCAAGAGGATCTGTGTTCTAGTCTCAGCTCTGGCACCTACTGACTGTGCGACCCTGGGTGAATCCCTTAATCTCTCAGTGCCCCAGACATGGCTGTAGGATTTCCTACATCACAGGGCTGTTGTGAGGATCAAATGAGACAACATGTGGAGAGGTCTTGGCAAACATTAAAGAGCTACGTAAATGTTGTTATTACTATTATTATTATCGTTATTATTGGATGATGTTTATATTAAGCTAGGAAATTCCCCCTAAAGTCCACATGCTTGCAAGTTCTCATCAACTACGTCTCCAAGGAAAAATTGTCTTTGTTTAGTTTAGAGTTGAGCCAGCATAGAGTCTTATTGTGTACTGTTACACACACACACATACACACACACACACACATCCCAACCATATCCCTTCCTGGAGCAGAGATGTCAATCAATACACCTTATTTCCTGGTTTCTACCACCTCTATCCCCTCCCAACTTGGTGGAATGAGAAGGTGAATATATTCACCAGAAATTAATGAACAAGTGATTTGACTGAAGCTGAAGTCCCACCCTCTCTGTTTATAAATGAGAAAAATGAGGACAGGAAGTTCCTGCCTATGGTCACACAGGTAATAAACAATCAGAAGTAGCATTTGAACTCAGATCCTCAGATCTTCTGCCTCGAGAGACCCACTACACTGAGCATAAGGTCATCACAGTTATCCAAGTGCTTACTTTTATAAAGTGGGCTATTTCATCTTGGTAGTAAGGTAGAAAGATGTTCTACCCCATTGTCTAATTTCCTTTTTAATAGACTGACTATCCCACGACCAGTCACCCAGGTTTTGGGGAAGAATCAAGATCAACTTCCTCTACTTACTCAGAATAAAATCTGTACCCTGAACAAAAAACAGCTTTGACATTTTGATACAAAATATATGAATATGTATGATATATAATATATATGGTCCTAGTTATGGTGCTTTGTACATAGTAAGCACTTAGTAAATACTTCATTCATTCATTAGTTGCACATAGCCATAAACTTTGTCCTTAATAATTATTACAAGAATCAATCGACAATCGACAATTCAGCACCTACTATGTACCAGACACTGGAGATATAAAGAGAAAAAAAGGAATAATCTCTGCTCTCAAAGAGCTTTCATTCCTTTGGGGGAGACAACATGTACATACACATATACCCATACACACACAAATATAAACATACACAGAGAGAGAGGTTTTTCTGCTAGCATTCAATCTATATAGCACAAGGGAAAGGCCACTGTAATGGGAATTCAGAGTTCTGGATAGAAGTTGAGACTCTGTCCCTTATGAGCTACAAAGTGACTTGGCCAAATCCCTTTACCTCTCTGAACCTTAATTTCTTCAATTGTAAAATTAAAGGGTAGATGAAATAGCCTCCGAGGTCCCTTTCAATTTTGATATCTTACGATTCAAAGTCACTTAATGACAACCATTTGTGACTGGAGGTATTCCCATTAATTCTGAAGTTAGGTCCTATGGGCCAGAATGATACAATGGGAAAGAGTATTGGATTTGAAGCCAGATGACCTGGCACAGGTGGATAGAACACTGGAGTCAGAAGGACCTGAGTTCAAATTCAGCCTCAGACACACACAGTTGTGGGCAAGTCACTTAATACCAATTGCCTCAGAAAAAAAAAGCCAGATGACCTGGGTTTAAATTCTGGCTCTGCTACTTCCTATCTGTGTGATCTTGTGCAAGTTACTTCTCCAGGCCTCAGTTTCCTCCTCTATAAAATAAGGAGCTAGAGAGACTACATTCCCTTCTAAATCTAAGATCTTAATATTATACTCTGAATTAAACCTGTTTGTGCTTTTCTCCTCCCTAATCTCCTGTTACACCTCCCAGGCTCTCCTATTACTGCCAACACTAACATCTCAGCCCTCTGACCTTCTTCAGCATGAAAGAATTCTGAAATTGGAGAGGAATATCTTAGTTCAAATTCTCAATCTTCTGCTCACTACCAGTGTGACCAGCTCCAGCAAGCCATTTATCCTTTCTTGGGTCCCAGTTCCTTCATCTATAAAATGAGAGGACAAGACTAGAGGACCACTGAGATCCCTTCCGAGTCATAGCCTATGACCCCATATGGAGCCCCATTCTTTGTCTTACCCCACATCCCCATTCCTCCAAAGTCAAAGTTTGTCAGGAGTTTCAGGGGTTTGGCAATGGAACACCAAATGAATGCTTTACTCTCTACTTTGGGTTTGGAACACTTTTAGAATCTAGAACCTTATTTCTGCACTATCAAAGAAAGAGGGCTTGACGAATAAATTAATAGGATGTGAATAAGAAGACAGGGAGAAACTTTAAAGGATTAGGTGATTAACCTGAATTTCAAGCATCTGAAAATACTTGAGAAGTTTGCCTTTCTATATGAATAATTGTCATGCCAATTACAAGCCATTCTTCTCCATCTGATAAAACAAATTTCCCTAAAGACTTTTTGCCAGGAAATATTTTAACATGCTACTTCTCATCATGATAGCAGCAAAGATTCATTTCTTTTTCCATTACTGAGACTTTTCTCTATTTTGACCGTTCTTCCTATCAATTATGCCCAGGATAATACTTTACAAACCAAGACACTCCAAAAATGTTTGATTAGCTTAAAAGGGGTGCCCAATTTACTCTTTTATCATTATTAATAATGATAAATTATAATTATTTCCATTACAGATTTTTAATATGCTTTTATATGCATTGTCTTCTAGTATTTGGAACTGGAAAGGACCTTAGGGAGTAATTAGTCCAACCTCTTCATCCTTAAGATAGTCCTATATGACAGAGTGGCAGTATTTTGTAGATAAAGAAAGATGTAAGGTTCAAAAAAGATTAAATTACTTTTTCAGGGTCAAATAAATGAAGGATTCAGTTCCTGAAGCAGAATGCCATAGGGGAAAAAGCCCCTGAATTCAAATCCTACCTCTCTACCTATATAACATTGGGCAAATCACTTACCCTTAAGTGCCTCAGTTTCCTCATTTGTAACATGAGAGGATGGATAGTCTTTAAAGTCACTTCTGGCTGTGAGTCTATGGTAATAGGGACAAACAAGTGAACCCCACCCCTGACCCAGAGGACCCTGGGCCACTTCCAATGGGCCATGTGTATTCTGGATCAGCACTGAAGGGCTTGGCACTTTGAAATGATGCAGCAAAACCTGGGTGGTCCATGGGTCCTCCCCCACTTCCCGAACTTGTATTCCCCCTTTCATTTTCCATTCTCCTGAATTTACGGCTTAGAAATACCTCTCTCTAGGACCGTAGGAGGGATGGGAGAGAAGCATCCAAGAGAAGCACTTTATCCCAACCTGACTGCTCACACTAGGCCCCTAATGTAGGTGTTCATTCCGTTGAACCTCAAACCCAATCTCAAGGTTGCCTCTTCTGTTTTGTCTTCAAACATAGGTGACTGAACAGCGAGGTATGTGTGGGTTCAGGGCGGTACCCTCCTGCATTATCTATAGTAGGTTTTCTGGAGGAGATGATGACCACCAATAAGGGGATGAGCCTAATCCTTGACTTGGCTTAGCAGAAGACATGACTTTTAGAGAGTTATTCAGACAGTGTGGAGCCAAGGTGAAGGTGAAGAACTTTTCAACAATTCCATTAAGTACTCCATGTTTAACGTTTTAAGACATGCCCCTGGGAGAAAATAATAGTAGCAATAAACTACTGCTTCACGTTTAAGTCTTTATCAATATACATGCTTGTAAGTCTTTTGTCTTTTAATTATTTCTTTTTTGTACAGGAAATAAATACCTGTCCTATGCATGATCTACATTGCATATTGAGTACCTTTTGGGGAAGGACCTGGACATGAGCAAAAATAGATTTAAGTGATTTCCCCCTAAGGCTCTAGGGTGAAGGTGTAAAGAGCCAGAGGTGACAAGAAAGAGCCTGATCCCCATCTTCAGAGCTCAGGCTCCCTAGTGTGGGTCCAGAGCTAGGGGTCCCTTTAGAAGAAGAGGATAAGCACTCTAGCCCTAGGGGACCTACCTTTAGTTTTGTGATGTTATACAATCTTTGGATTCTAAACAGACTTTGACTTTCAGAGCCAGTGCTCTATCAGCTATGCCACATAGCTTCTCTTAAATAAGAAAAGCATTATGAAGAGAACAGCAGTATTTTTAAAAGACGCTATCGCCAAATTGTGTGGCATGGTAGAATCATGAAGTTGGACTCAAGACATGTGGGTTCAAATTCTGGCTCATGTAAAATTTGGCAAATAGCTAAGATCTCTGAGTTTTAATTTTTTCATCTATAAAATGGGGTTAATAATATTTTCACTATTCCACAGGGGAGAATTTTTAAAATTTAAAACTTTATATAATGGTACGCTATCACTCTTTGATGGACAGTAAACCATTTTCAGACTTTAGCTGTGATACATACATACATACATACATACATACATACGTACGTACATAGACACAAAGGTATAGATATACAAAAGAGGAGATAATAAAGACAAAGTTTAAAAATAAGGTAATTAATGATAAGCACAAAGAGAAATCTAATATAAAAAGAGGTAAGAAAAAGTTATACAAAGCTTCCTGTACTGAAAAAGGAAAAAAAAAAAGATGAGAACACAAAAACGAAACAAGTTAGTAAACAAGGATTTATTAAATGCCAACTATGTGTCAGGCACTGTACTAAGTGCTGGGGATACAAAGAGAGGCAAAAAATAGTCCCTGCTCTCAAGGACCTCACAATCCAATAGAGGAGACAGCATAGAAACAACTATATTCAAATGACGTACATACAGAATAAATTGGGGATATCTCAGAGGGAAGGCATTAAAATTATGTAAAATTGAGAAAGGCTTCTCAAAGAAGGTGGGAGATTAGCCAAGGCCTGAAGGAAACCAAGGAGTTGTGGAGATGAATTGGGAGTCAGTTCCAGGAATGGAGGCTCTGTAGAACTGGGAGATTGGAGTGTCGTGTGTGAAGAACGGCAGAGGCCAAAGCCACCGAATCACAGAGTATGGGGAGGAGAGTAAAGTGTAAGAAGATTAAAAACTCGGAGATGGGGGTGGGGCATGTAATAAAGGGCTTTAAAAGCCAAACAGAATAGTTTATATTCGATCTGGGGTGGGGCAATAAGGAAAGGGTGGGATGGTGAGACTTGTGCTTAAGGAAGAGCAATCTGACAGCTGAGTGGAGGATGGATTCAAGGAATTTGAGGAAGGGAGACCAACCAGCAGACTGCAGCAATAATCCAGTAAAACCTCATTCTGGTGACTGGAAGGGAATGCTGATAATAAAAAAAAAATTGGGTAGATAGACAAGAGAATACAGTTCAGGCTTCTTAAACTTCTTCCGCTAGATGAGTCCTCTAAAGTCCTATATCACTTACTATATCTACTATACATTTGACGCTTATTTACTGCCTAATATTGCTCCTTGTCTTTTCATGCGAATCCTCAATTCCAAGTTCGTTGAATACAAGGGAACGATCAGTTTTTAAGCATCTATTATGTGCCAAAGGGCAGCTAGCTAGGTGGTGATGTGCATCTGCGGGACCTGGAGTCAGGAAGATTCATCTTCCTGAGCTCAAATATGGCCTCAGATACTTACTAGCTATACGACCGTGAGCAAGTCACTTCACCCTGTTGGCCTCAGTTTCCTCATCTGTAAAATGAGCCGAAGAAGGAAATGGCCAACTGCTCCAATATCTTTGCCAAGAAAACCCCAAATGGGGTCATGAAGAGTCAGACACAACTGAGAAAACAACTAAACGATAACAAAAATGCGCCAGCTGCTTTATGCTAAATACTTGATCTCATTCAATCCTTACAACAATCCTTGGAGGCAGGTGCATTATTACTCCCTTTTTACAGTTGAGGAAACCAAGGCAGACAAAGGTTACATGTAAGACTTTCCCAAAGTCCTAAAGCTAGTAAATGTCTGAGGCTAAATTTGAACCCAGGTCTTACTGACTCCAGGCCCATCACTCTATCAACTGTGCCAGCTATCTGGCCTCTCAGAACAAAGACTGGGGCTTATGCCTCTTGACACCGCCAGTATCAAGCGCAGAATCTGGCATATAATAGATGTTCAATCAATCGTGATAAGATAATTTTTGGCTTAACATTCTTACCAAAATTTACTTAATATGAGGACATCAATCATATAACTAGCTAAAGTCTGTAAAAATCAAGCTGACATTAAACAACAGCCCCAGTTTTAACCAGTTAGTTCCTCTCTGCAAATTCAAGCTTGAGATTTCAGCTGTAGAGTGCCAGTGTTAACTGGCTGGTTACCTCGTTTACCTGATATAGACCTTCCCCTTCTGCATCTGTTCTTTGGTCTATGATTCATTATCTTCCCTTATTTGTTGTTTTTTTTTAAAATTCCTTTGTAACCACCCTACTTACAGAACCAAAATCTATATAAGTTGTTGAAACTCATGCTTTGGGCTCACTGACATTTTGTACAATGATACCTGTGATCTGAGCAATAAACTGCAATTTTTCCCTATCTCTGCATCATTGATTTCAGGATTGGCAGCAGTATTTAATCCATGGATTTTCAGACAATTTCTGTCACATAATAGGGATAATAATAGTGATTATGTGCACATATGTATGGAAAACCAAAGAAAGAGGAGAAACAAATTCTATCTTTATGTAACCACATGCAGAGAATCATTCCCAGGCCCAGACAAATTAGAGCATGTCCAGAAAAGGATAGCCAGGATATCGAATAGATTTAAAGCCTATAATAAGAACAGTTAAAGGAACTGGAGTCATTTACCTAGTAGTTCTCAAAGTGTGGTTCAGGAACCCCTGGATGTCTCCCAGACCCTTTCAGGTGGTCCTTCAGGTCAAAAGTATTTTCATAGTAATACTAAGAGGATTTAGTAAATATTGACATAGCAAATATTGATAACTATAACCCAGATACATAAAAAGCCCTTTGGGAGGTCCTCAATAATTTTTAAGATTGTAAGGAGCTCCTGAGAGCATTTTTGATTGTGGACAATGTGGAAGTGTGTTTTGCTTGATTATGCATATTTGTTACAAGGGTTTTGTTTTTCTTCTTTTTTCACCATGAAATGAAAGCTCTTTTGGAGGTCCTCAATAATTTTTAAGAATGTAAAGGGCAACTGAGACCAAAATTTTGCTGAAGCAAAGAGTTGGGGGTGGGGAACATAATAGCTGTCCTAAAATAGGCAAAGGACAGTGACATAATAGAAAAATCAATCTCATTCCAAGTATCTCCAGAAGGCAGAATTAGGACCAATGGTTGAATGATCTAAGGGCATAATTTTTAGTTCAGTGTAGGAACTTTACAAATGGAAGCTATTATTAACAGTGAGAGCCTCCAAAACTGAAATGGGCTACCTCCAGAGATAGTGAATTCCCCATTACTGGAAGTGATCAAAAAGAGGCTGGATAAATACCTGTCTGATAGTTCAGAGAAGGTATTCATACATCAAGAAGGGGAGTTGAGCTATAGGATCTAAAAGATCCCTTTCAACCCTAAGATGCTACAATTTTGAGATAAAGCTAGATTGGGGGAGTGATAGTGTCAAAATATAAGGAAAGGAATAAGAAAGAGGATAGCAAATAAAGAGGAAGAAAGAAGAAAATTCTTAAAAATAGAAAGGAAGGAAAAAGAACATGCAGGATTTATGGGGATGGGGGAGGGAGGAAGGGAGGGAGGGTTGGGCATCCCATGGAGCACACATGGATCTAAGCCTTTCCCCTAGCCATTTCTGGTGACACACGTTCTGGCCAAGGCACATCCCATAAAATGGAGCATGTGCATGGTCCCTTCCAAAGGGAAGACTCCCTTGCTAAGGGCATGTGGGACCAAATAGCAATCCTGTTTTTAGCTTTGTTGACTACATTGTGATTTGGAGAGACTTCCGAGTACTGACTGGCAGGAAGCTGGAGCTGATTCCTGCTATCTCTGTGCCATTAGTAAAGTTGATTACCAACAGGAGAAAGAAGCCACACAAGCCTTGGCTGGACAGAAGTTGGTCAAACAGTACAGAACTAAAGTGAAAGTAAAACGGCTGGTCATCAATCCTACAAAGTGTTTGACCAACTAAGCACCAAACTGTCTGGACAGCTCCATCAGTTACTATATCATGTTTTGTCTGGCAATGCACTTGTATAAAACTTTCATGTTTTGAGCACTTTTTTGCGTGTTGGAGAAAATAAGTAGCTGTCCTATACTTGATCAACCTTTCTAAGGATCCTATTAATTTCTTTGGGAAATACCTGACACATGAACCAAACCTAAGCTTTAAAAGATTTTTTCTATGAATACAAGGTTGGGATACAATGAGCCAGAAAGTACATGAGAAGTCTAAGCCCTCCACTTTAGAAGTCTGGCTTCCTCAGGACTGAACCTGCTTCATATGAGTCCAGAGATGAGGCCTCTTAGCCGGGAGTTTCCTACACCCTATGCTGATCTTTTCAAGGAAAAAGAAAAAGCTAGAAGAAAGAGAAATGAAGGAATAGTGGGGTTTCAAGAATGATATGGGCAGCCTAGATGGTACAAGAATCCCAAAACCTGGCTCTTCCATTAACTAGTGTGACTTTCAGCATATCACGTCCTGCCTCTGGAATTCAGTTTTCTTGTCTATAAAATTAGGATATTGGATTAGATGATCTATAAATTCCTTTCATTCCTAAATGAATTCCTCACGGAATTCATTCCGTCAAAGGGCCACACTTGAGGACTTAGGGGGCTACCTGTGGCCTCAGGGCCACAGGTTCCCCACCCCCAAACTAGATAGTAAAGTCATTATTAGGCAACTGGGTGGCACAGTAGATAGACCACTGTAACTGGAGATGGGAAGACCTAGGTTCAAATCGATATCCAGACACTTACTAGCTATGTTACCTTGGGCAAGTCTCTGTTTGCCTCAGGTTCCTCATGCATAAGGTGAGGATAACAATAGCACCAAAATGAGGATAAAATGAGATAATATGTGTAAAGCACTTTGCAAACCTTATAGCAATATAAAAATGATAGCTATTATTATTATCCCTATTTGGCAGGTCATAGGATCAGATTTAGAGCTGTAAAGGCTCTCAAAGGCTAGTTTTTCCAAAGCTCTCATTTTACAGAGGAAGAAAGTGAGGCCTAAGGAGGTTATGACCCACCCAGCATCACACAGGTAGTAAGGGTTAGAGGTGGGAATTAAACTGTTGTCCTCAGACTCTGAATCCAGCATTTTTTCTGAGGAGCTTCTGAGATTGAAGTGACTTGCCTTCGGTTCTACACCAAGTCACGTCTTAGTGTCCAGGCTCCATGTCCAGTACTCTTTCTACTAATACCCAGGCTACTTATTGCTAAAATACTAAGGAAGTTAAATTGAGAGAATTGCATTAATTAGATATCGTCTGTCTGGTTTTTTAAATAAATCATGACAATAGAGCGCATTGTGAACACTGAACAGCCAGTCATGGATTTAATCTAATTATAGTTCCTTCCTGCTTAGGAGGCATGAAGTGACTTCCTAGGAATACAGTTGGTGGGATTGCTTTAGGGGCCCTAAGCTTCTTGAGAGCAAATGCCAAACACTCATTATGGGCTCATAGGGGACCTCTGTTGACTTTGAGGTTAATTCAACAGGAAACAATGAGGATGTTTATCAGACATTTCTGAGAAATGAGTACTTATCCCATGAGATAAGCATCTTCCTGAGTTCAAATCTGGCCTGGGACATTTCCTAGCTGTGTGACCCTGGGCAAGTCATTTAACTCTGTTTGCCTCAGTTTCTTTATCTGTAAAATGAGCTGGAGAAGGAAATGGAAAACCACTCCAGTATCTTTGCCAAGAAAACCCCAAATGGGGTTACAAAGAGTCAGATACATTGAAACAACTAAACAACAAAAATAAACAAATAAATGCATGGATGGATAGATAGACAGACAGACAGACAGGCAGGCAGATAAGGGGGTTAGACTAAATGGCCACCAGGGTCCCTGCCAGCTGTAGACCTATGAGATATATGAGAACAAGTTTTATCTTTCTTTGAATTCCTCACCCCATAGCCCAATGCCCGGCACATAATAAGTGCTTGATAAATATTTAACGACTGACTATGATCCTATGAAGAGAAAAAGGCTCAAAAGGCAGCAAACCCAAGCATTAGTGCCTTCCTTTTGTTGGTTCTCTCCAACTTACCCTATCTAGTTGTCTAGTGTCTAGTCGTTTTCATATTGCCTCCCCCATTAGAATGTGACCTCCTGGAGGGCTGATACTGTTTTCACCTTTCTTTGCATCCCCACTGCTTAGCGCAGTGCCGGGCTGCAGAGTTCTATAAATGTGAGCTTAGTAAGAGCTTAACATGGACTTGATAAATCCATGATACTTCCCACTTCCATAAAGAAGAAGCCAATTCCTTAAAAACAAAACCAAACAACTTGTTCCGTTCCAGTGGCCTATCATGCGCCAAGCACTATATGGCGCTGGAGAAACAAAGCAGGTTAAAAAACTGACCTTGTTCTCATAGATCTACAGCTGGTAGGGACCCCGTGTATCACCTTGGCTTTGGGACGGGATCACCATTAAGCTTTACTGGGCTGTGAATGTCCGGGGAATCATCCCTTACACCACTAGGACATTTGAAGATTGAGTAATGGCAGGCCTTAGGTTGAGAGCTTAAGGAACCTAGGAACCTTTGAAATCAATTGAGACTAATTGAGATCAATACCCTCCGTTTCCAGATGAGGAACTGAAGGACAGAGAGGTGAAGGGACTTCTTGCCTTGGCTTTCCAAAATGGATTTGGAGTAGTAACAAGTGGGGTGACTAAAAGCATGGAGGGCAGAAGAAAGGCTGAACTGAACTTTCAAGCAGTAAGGTTTTCCAGTTGACGCAAGCATCAGCAGCCAACAGACTAGGCTTGTGTCTTTTGCAGTCAGGGAGAAAGTAGGTCCCTTTGATCAAATACGCTGCAGGAACTTCAAGCCTAAGAAACTTAGGCCAACCCTGAAAAATAAGGCTTCAGCAAGAAAGCAAAGTCTTATTTTATATGTGTGCATGTAGTGTATGAGCAACCTAGAACTGGGTAGCTATGTATATATGCTCACACAGCAACTGCCATCAGGGACATCTAGGGACTCCTAACTGAGGGCTGCAAGCAGTAAGGAATAAAGGGATTGGGGTAATTGCAGCTCTGTGATTTCATCACTGTGAGGGACTCCCCATATAATATAGCAGATTCCATTATTTGGTAGACAAGTCCTGGGCACGTGGTTCAGACCTAGAGAGTTGCTGGAGGCACATGGAAATTAACTGACTTACTTAGAACCACACAATTAATAAATGTCAGGGGCAGGATTTGAACCTAGGTCTTAGGATTATTGGTTTGCAATGAAAAGGAACCTCAGAGATCTTCTAGTTCAACTCTCTTATTTTACATACAAGGAAAGCAAGGCCCAAGGAGATTAAGCAATTCATCAGAGATGACACAGGAGTATAGAGGTAGGATGTGAACCCCTCTGTTCTGACTTCAGAACTACAGTTCTAACCACTGCTCCACAAGGCCTCCACAGTCTTCAAGTTCACCATTCTAATTTCAATGCCCCAAACTGCCTATCAATACAGTAGCTCACAGTTTCAAAACTCTGCACAATTTAATAAAAGTTGGCACTTATATAGTGCTTTATAATTTACAAAGTTCTTTACACGGGTTTTACCTACAGCAATTTCACTGGCTGTTATTTATGTAATTTTTGCACGCCTGCAGCTCTCTCCCTCCTCATCTCCATAATCTTCATGCCTTCCCTATGAGACTACTTCCAATTTATCCCCTATATAGCTTGTTTGCACATAGTTGTTTGCATGTTGTCTCTCTCATTAGAATATGAACCCCTTGAGAGCAGAGACAGGGTTTTGTTGTCATTTTTTGTTTTGTTTTGTTTTTAGTTTGTTTGTTTTGGGTTTTTTTTAATCTTTTTTTGTATCCCCAGCACTTAACACTGTAGGTGGCACTTAGTAAGCACTTAAATGCTACTTGACTGACTCACTGATCTTTACAACAACCACGTGAGGTAAGTAATGCCAGTATTATTATAATAACCATTTTTGTAGACGAGGAAACAGACACAGAAAAGTCTGTGTCGGCAAAAAGTCTCATAATACGAAGCAGAGCGGGGATCCAAGGCTCGGTTTTCTAAGTCCCAGTCCATTGCTATTTTGCACTATAACACAACTGCCTTTGCCAAAGCACTTTCCTCACAATAGCTAATATAATTACTGTCAGCACCACCCCATTTTAAATATGAGGAAATAGGCTCAGTATAATGAGTATAATCTGAGTAGAATCTATACTCAGTCACACACACTTAGAAAGAACAGAATAAGCTCCTTGCAGGTAAAGACTGTCTTTTCTGTCTTGGTATTTTGTCAATTAACTAATTTCTTTATTTTTAGTTTTCAACATTCACTTTTATAAGATCTTGGGTTCTAAATAATTCCTCCATCCCTCACTCCCTCCCTCCCCAAAATGGCATGCAATCTGATATAGGCTATATATGTACAATCATATTTCCACATTAGTCATGTTGTGAAAGAAAAATCAGAACAAAAGGGAAAAACCATGAGAAAGAAAAAAGAACAACAAAAAAGAGAAATTATTAGCTTCAATCTGCATTCGGAAGCAATAATTCTTTCTCTGGATGTGGATAACATTTTCCATCATGAGTCTTTTCAAACTGTCTTAGATCATTGCATTGCTGAGAAGAGCTAAGTCTAACAAAGTTTGTCATTGCACAATGTTGCTGTTACTGTGTACAGTGTTCTCCTGGTTCTGCTCACTTCACTCAGCATCAGTTCATGCAAGTCTTTCCAGGTTTTTCCTGCAATCTGCCTGCTCACCTTTTCTTATGGAACAATAGCACTCCATTACCTTCATATGCCACAAATTGTTCAGCCATTCTCCAACTGACAGGCATCCCCTCATCTTCCAATTCTTTGCCACCACAAAAAGAGCTGCTATAAATATTTTTGTACATGTGGGTCCTTTTCCCTTTTTTATGATATCTTTAGGATACAGACCAAGTAGTGGTATTGCTGGGTTTTATAGCCCTTTGGGCATAGTTCTAAATTGCTCTCCAGAATGGTTGGATCAGTTCACAACGCCACCATCAATGGATTACTGTTCCAATTTTCCCACATATTCCCCAACATTTGTCATTTTCCTGCCTTCTCATGTTAGCCAATCTGATAGGTGTGATGTGGTACCTTAGAGTTGTGTTGATTTGTATTTCTCTAATCAATAGTGATTTAAAGCATTTTTTCACATGACTATAGATTTAATTTCTTTCTCTGAAAACTGCCTGTTCATATCCTTTGACCATTTATCAGTTGGGGAATGACTTGTATTCTTTTGACTCAGTTCTCTATATATTTTAGAAATGAGGTTTTTATCAGAGACACTGGTTGTAAAAATCATTTCTGGAGAGGCAGAGCCAAGATGGTGGCTGGAAAGCAGGGACATGCTTAAGCTGTGCCCCAAATCCCTCCAAATCCCTCTAAAAATGACTCTGAACAAATTCTGGAGCTGCAGAACCCACAAAACAGCAGAGGGAAACAGGTATCCAGCCCAGGAGTGCCTGGATGGTTGCTGGGAAGGGTCTATCACATGGTGCTGGGAGTGGAGCACAGCCCAGCATGGGCCATGCCAGGACAGACCAGACCTGGAGTCAGCCAGCTGGAACAGGCCTTAGGGCCATAAATCATTGAGCTGTAGCAGTTACCAGACTTCTCAACCCACAAATGCCAAAAAGCAGGTTAGTGGGAAACTGCAGGATCGAGTTTAGAGCAGTCTGGCCCCATCCCTGGGGGTGGCAGAGATGGAGTAGCGGTGGCAATGGCAGCAGCAGGAAGCTCCTGAGGCTGCTTCCAGAGCTCCAGCAGCAGCTGCTTCCTGAGTCCCTGGCTCACATGGTGGGAGGAATCTAGCAGTGGATCAGAGTGGGAGTGCAAAGAGCATTTTGTGGGCACAAAGGCAGTTTCTCTTGCTGTGCCCTGCTTGGATCTGGATTGTGGTCCTGGTTGGTGGTTCTTGGGGGAGGAGGAGCACTGCTGTGACAGAGCCTGCAGTGACAGTGGAGTAGAAGTAGCTCTGAAAACAGCAGTGATTGGGCCCTCAAGCTTGGAACAAAGTACTCTCTACTCTACAAGCAGTCATATCCTGACAAAAAGCTCAAAGGTCAAGTAGTTGGCTGGGAACATGAACAGGCAGTGAAAACGAACTCAGACTCAAACTCAAACTCAAGATTCCTTTTTTGGTGACAAAGATCAAAACATACAGCCAGAAGAAGTCAACAAAGTCAAAGAGCCTACATTAAAAGCCTCCAAGAAAAATATGAACTGGTCTCAGGCCGTGGAAGAGCTCAAAAAGGATTTGGAAAAGCAAATTAGAGAAGTAGAGGAAAAATTGGGAAGAGAAATGAGAGTGATGCAAGAAAACCATGAAAAACAAGTCAACAACTTGCTAAAGGAGACCCCAAAAATACTGAAGAAAATAACACCTTAAAAATAGACTAACCCAAATGGCAAAAGAGCTCCAGAAAGCCAATGAGGAGAAGAATGCCTTGATAGGCAGAATTAGCCAAATGGAAAAGGAGATCCAAAAGACCACTGAAGAAAATACCACCTTAAAAATTAGATTGGAGCAAGTGGAAGCTAGTGACTTGACGAGAAATTAAGAAATTATAAAACAGGACCAAAGGAATGAAAAAACTGAAGACAATGTGAAATATCCCATTGGAAAAACCACTGACCTGGAAAATAGATCCAGGAGAGATAATTGAAAAATCATTGGACTACCTGAAAGCCATGAGCAAAAAAGAGCCTAGGCATCATCTTTCAAGAAATTATCAAGGAAAACTACCCTGATATTCTAGAACCAGAGGGGAAAATAGAAATTGAAAAAATCCACCAATCACCTCTTGAAAAAGGTCCCAAAAAGAAAATTCCTAGGAATATTGTAGCCAAATTCCAGAGTTTCCAGGTCAAGGAGAAAATACTGCAAGCAGCCAGAAAGAAACAATTTGAATATTGTGGAAAGACAAACAGAATAACACAAGATCTAGCACCTTCTACGTTAAGGGATTAAAGGGCTTGGAATATGATATTCTGCACGTCAAAAGAGCTAGGATTAAAACCAAGAATCACCTACCCAGCAAAACTGAGTATAATGGTGCAAGGCAAAATATGAATTTTCAATAAAATAGAGGACTTTCAAGCTTTCTCAATGAAAAGACCAGAGCTGAATAGAAAATTTGACTTTCAAATACAAGAATCAAGAGAAGCATGAAGAGGTAAACAAGAAAGAGAATTCATAAGAGACTTACTAAAGTCGAACTGTTATGCTTACATTCCCACATGGAAAGATGATGTGTGTAATTCATGAGACCTTTCTCAGTATTAGGGGAGTTGAAGGGAATATAGACAGAGGGCACAGGATGAATATGAAGGGATGATATCTTAAAAAATGAAATAAATTTAAGGAGTGAGAAAGGAATATACTGAGAGAAGGAGAAAGGGAGAGATAGAATGGAGTAAGTTATCTCACATAAAAGTGGCAAGAAAAAGCAATTCTGTTGGAAGGGAAGAGGGGGCAGGTGAGGGGGAATGAGTGAATCTTGCTCTCATCAGTTTCAACATGAGGAGAGAATTCCATAAACACTCAATTGGGTATTTATTCCACAGGAAAGTAAGGGGAAAGGGATAGAAAAGGTGGGATGATAGAAGGAAGGGCAGATGGGGGAGGAGGTAATCAAAAGCAAACACTTTTGAAAAGGGACAGGGTCAAGGGAGAAAATTGAATAAAATGAGATGGGATAGGATGGAAGGAAATATAGTTAGCCTTTCACAACATGAGCATTGCGGAAGTGTTTTCATAATGATACATGTGTGATCTATGTTGAATTGCTTGCCTTTTTAGGGAGGGTGGGTGGGAAGGGAAGGGGGAAGAGAATTTGGAAATCAAAGTTTTAAATGCAGATGCTTAAAAAAAGTTGTTTTTTTGCATACAGCCAGGAAACAAGTTATATAGGGAATGGGACATAGAAATCTATCCTGTCCTACAAGAAAGTAAGGGCCAGGGGATGGGGGGGGGCGTGGATAGTGGGGTGAAAGAAGGGAGGGCTCACTGGGGAATGAAGCAATCAGTATATATGCCATCTTGGGATGGGGGGGACAGTAGAAATGGGCAGAAAATTTGTAACTCAAAATCTTATGAAATCAATGTTGAAAACTAAAATATTAAATAAAAATGATAAAAAAGAAAAAAAATCATTTCCCAGTTTTCTTCTTCCCTTCTAACCTTTGTTGCATTGGCTTTGTTTGGACAAAACTTTTTTAATTTAATGTAATCAAAATTATCCATTTTGCAATTGATAATGTTCTCTGTCTCTTGCTTGGTCATAAATTCTTCCCTTCTCCATAGATCTGACAGGTAAACTATTCCTTGCTCTCTTAATTTGCTTATAGTTTCACCCTTTAGGTCATATACCCATTTTGACCTTATCTTAGTAGATGGTTTAAGATGTTGGTCTGTGCCTAGTTTCTGCCATACTCTTTTCCAGTTTTCTCAGTAGTTTTTGTCAAATAGTGAGTTCTTATCCCAGAAGCTGGAGTCTTTGGGTTTATCAAACACTACAGGGCGTCCCTAAGGTCTGGACACATAGGCAAAAATGCATATTTTGAAAAATTTGAAATGGTAACAGACCTTAGCCCCCTTGACTTCTTTTTCTGGGGTATGCTAAAGGAGAAGGTGTACTCAATGAAAATCACAGATGCAACACATTTGATTGAACACATAAAGAGTGAATGTGCTAAAATTGACGGAAGTGTGGAGTTATTGCATCAAGTTCATGTGAATCTTGCAAAGTGCATCAACCTTTACATCACAAATGATGGAAATCATATTGAAAATGTTATTTGTTAATATTCCAATTAAATAAAATACTACTGAAAATTTCATTAATTTCATTTCTTGAAAATATGCATTTTTGCCTGTGTGTCCAGACTTTAGGAACACTCTTCTGTAGATTACTATAGTCATTGACTACTGTGTCTTGTGTACCTAAATCTATTCCACTGATCCACCACTATTTCTTAGCCAGTACCAAGTAATTTTGATGATTGCTGCTTTATAGTACAATTTTAGATCTGGTACTGCTAAGCCACCTTCCCTTGCATTTCTTTTCATTAATTCTCTTGATGTTCTGGACCTCTGGTTCTTCCAGATGAATTTTGTTATTATTTTTCTAGCTCTATAAAATAATTTTTGGTAGTTTGATTGGTATAGCACTGAATAGGTATATTAATTTAGGTAGAACTGTCACTTTTATTATATTAGTTCAACCTACCCATAAGCAACTGACATTTTTCCAATTATTTAGATCTGACTTTATTTGTGTGAAAAGTGTTTTATAATTGTGTTCATATAGTTCCCAGGTTTGTCTTGGCAGGTAGACTACCAAATATTTTATGTTATCTATAGTTACTGCAAGTGGAATTTTTCTTTCTATCTCTTGCTATTGGGCTTTGTTAGTAATATATAGAAATGCCAGTGATTCATGTGAGTTTATTTTATATCCTGCAACTTTGCTAAAGTTGTTCATTATTTAATTAATAATAATATATAACAATAATTATTATTGTTTCAAGTAGTTTTTTAGTTGATTCTCTAAGATTCTCTAAATATACCATCATATCATCTGCAAAGAGTGATAGTTTTATTTCTTAATTGCCTATTCTAATTCTTTTAATTTCTTTTTCTTCTCTTAGCTAAAGCTAACATTTCTGGTACAATGTTGAATAACAGTGGTGGTAATGGACATCCTTGTTTTACCCCTGATCTTGTTGGAAATGCTTCCATCTTATCTGCACTACATATAATGCTTGCTGATGGTTTTAGATGCGGCTACTTATCATTTTGAGGAAAACTCCATTGATTCCTATAGTGTTTTTAATAGGAATGGGTGTTGTATTTTGTCAAAAGTTTTTTTGGCATCTATCGAGATAATTTTATAATTTCTGTTAATTTTGTTATTGATATGGTCAATTATATTGGTAGTTTTCCTAATATTGAACTAGTCCTGCATTCCTGATATAAATCCCACCGGGTCACAGTGTATTATCCTCATCCTGTCTTGTTATTACCAGTACCTAGCACAAGGTAGGTCTTGTGTTCTTGTACCAGAGTAAGGATTTGAGCCTATATATTTTGACTCCAGTTGATTGCTTTTCCCTCTAATACCATCCCAGTAAGTAGTTTCCCTACTACATAGGGTTATCTCTTTCATTTTTTCAGCATTTATGAATTTTATATCCCACATTCCCTTTAAATCAGGGTAATGCAGCTATCCCCCAGGGACAAAAAAATACTCTTCAAATTATTTGCTAATTCTTGAAATTCTTGTGTAGCAAAGGTTAAATTAACTAACAGGGATCCATTTCATGGAGTTGCATAGAGTTGCCCTTCCTGGTTCTGGTCAATTATGTGCAAGATTTGGGACATGGTACTGGCTATGTGTAACTCAAGATTAAACAGTTTACACTTTGAAATGACAAAGAGCCTTCTCATTAGCTTCAGTGTTTAAAGGGAGTCAAGTTCCTCTCAGTCCTACAGACTACTTTTCAGAGGAATTGGTGACTTGCCTTTTTCCCTACGTCAGCCTCTCATACAGATATGAGAACATGCACTTTCTAGCAAGACTGAGCCTTGGTTTGGTCTCCCTCTTTTGTGTTTGTTGTTTCCCCATCTTAGGTAAACAAGTATTTTCCAGACTTAGGGATGACTTTCTGAATTCAAGTAGTCTGAAAAGTCCTGGGTTCCATTTGGTCAGAGTTGAATGGTAGCAGTGGAGGGGTTGAAGACCTCTGTTCCAGGACTCTGAAAGAGGACAGCTACCAACAAGAGGATTGATTCAAATCTGGCAGCTTTAACAGTTGACCTGTACAGTTGTTTGGACAGTGCATAGCTAAGGTGAAATGTAAAATATCTAATCAATAGTTCTGCAAACTATTTTATGTTCCGGTGAGGTTTAGATATCAGCCCCCCAGCAGATCATAATAGTTATAAATTGTTATTAAATCCTATTTTGAGTCAGCCTGTTAATGTGTACCCTGAGTCTTTTATACTTAGTATTTTTATGTAGCAATTAATACCTTTTGTTATTGTTCAGTTACTTCAGTAATATCCAACTCTTTGTGCCTCCATTTAGGGTTTTCTTGGCAAAGATATTGGAGTGGCTTTCCATTTCCTTCTTCCCTCATTTTACAGGTGAGGAAATTGAGGCTAACAGGATTAACTAATTTGTCCAGGGTCACACAGGTAGTAAAATGACTGAGTTCAGATTTGAACTCAGGTCTTCCTGACTCTAACCCCAACACTCTATCCACTGCACCCACCTAGCTGCCCCAATAAATATCTATCACATGCTTAAACTATATAGTACCTTTTTAGCCACGTACCCCCTCTTTTTAGAGAAGACCTAGACAAGAGCTATAATCTAAGCTAAAATTAATTTGCTGGGGTAGGGTCAGAGTGTTAGAAAAGAGAGCCTAAGTTTGTCTTGGTAGGTGTAGTTGCAGGTCTTTTATACTGTCTGGAGTTATTTTAAATGGGGTATTGCTTAATATCTCTTCTTGCAAGGTTTGGTTTGTGATACGTAGGAATGCTTATGATCTATATGGGTTTACTTTAAATTTTGCTACTTTACTAAAAATGTTAATTGTTTCAACTAACTTTTTAGTTGAGTCTTTGGGATTTTCCAAGTATATCATCCTATCATATGCAAAAAGAAATAGTTTTTTCTTATCTCATTCCCTATTCTGATTCCTTCTATTTATTTTTCTTCCTTAATTGCTCTTTCTAGGATTCCCAATTCACATTAAATGTTTGCTCCCATAGGACTGAACTGGGTCCAAACAGCAGACTTGGATATAAAACATAGAGTGGGCATGATGTCTCAGACCTCATGGACCCAATAGCAGTTCCTCAGTGTTAGAACTGAAAATTTTCTCCTGTTTGTATATTTGGAAATAAACTAAAATGACCAGCTTCAGAGATACTTCTGGTTCAGTTGAGAGGGACAGATTGAGCCCAGCAAGTTGTGAATATGGCCTAGAACATAAGAAGGCATAAAAATTAGTGGTCTATAAGCTAAGCATTGGTACTTAATAAGGTCAGCACAATGCATAATGCTGTTAATATTATTATTAACAATTATTAAACAATAATACTGTTTTTGTAAGCCTCTTGCTTATTTTGGGGGCCCATTTGTTTTATATGGTTCTGGCATACATTTATTTCTACTCCAGATCCAAGACATTACAAGTAACACAAAAGTCAGTCTTTCCTTTCCTTTTCTCATCTCCTCACCATCCATCTTCATTAGTCCATTTCTTGGCCCATCCTCTGGACAGGTGCCACCTTCCTCCCAATTTAAGCTCTTTTTGAGTTCATTTTACAAGTTTCCAAAACCACATGAATAATAATAGATTTAGAGAATCCTGGTTAATGTTCCACACAAGAATATAAGCCCTTGTTATCAGGGTTTAAATGGCTGTTTCATTTTTATTTTTTCATCTCCAGCACCTCTCACATAGTAAGTACTTGATAAATGCTTGCTGATAGGTGGCTCTGGTGTAGACATTGAGTTCCTATGGAATACAGCCTGTATATCTGTCTTGTGTTATTAAAAATGTTATAGGTTTATTAAATGCAGTGGCTAACTCAGTGAGAGACCAATTAATGCCAGATGATGATTACTATACATGGCACCAGTATTCTTTAGTTCCTTGATCCCAATGCTGGACAATGTACTTTTTTTAATGATAAAAGATTTCCAGTGTAGATTTGTGTTCTGCCGGTGTGAGTTCTTCTTCATCACATCTTCTATCTGTATAATCAACAATCTTTAAAAAATCACAACTATCAAGTAATGCAATCTGCATGCTACAATTTCCATTTATAATACAGTGCAATAAAGTAAGCTATCCTACTTGAGAATAGTTAAAAGACAGGAGAGAAATGTAAAAATCTCTGATTTATGGAGCTGAGATTTCAAAATTAATGAAGAGAAATGAACCACAAAACCTCCATGCTGTCAGAAAAGCAGGACTGGGGTTCTTATTTGATTGATTTGCATGGCATTGAATACAAATGACCCATCTAAAAGAGGTATTTCTAATTCCTCTCTGATCATCTAAATTGGCATATTTCTAAGTAGAATAATTATATTTCTGATTATTTTCTTTGCCCTTTTGGTCCACTCTATGATTTGTTTAATAACCTAAATAAAGATGAATGATAGTAAATTATTTTTTTCAATTGTCATACCCTCTTTAGATTGATGTCAAATTGACAATGGTAATTAATTGGAGTTTGGATTAAGTTGGATCAATTGATTATGTACCTAACCGTTTTTCCAGTTATCCTTCTAAAATGTAATTGATAAAAATTTTGGATTCAGCTAGTATAATTTTGCTCTTACCTCCCCATATTCACTGCTTTACATCCCTGGTAGAAAGGCTTTATGTTTGTACTTGTCTACCTGTCCCCTTACATCAAGCACTGTGAACAACTGGCTTCTCTTATTTTATGCTTTGCTTGACTTTTCCTTTCTTTTTCTTTTTCTTGAAGCACAGAGAATTAGCCAGAGGTAGAGCCTGGATAAAGTCTTGATGAATGAATGGTCTGATGTACTATGGCATATCCCATGCCTCTACAAATGAAATAGGGACAAATTCTGAGAAATCGAATGTTTTCAAATAATTCTAGTTGGAGGAAAAGGCAAAGTGGCCTCTTTAAATAACTATTTGAAAATGCTAACCAAAGCTATGCCCTTCACAGCTTAAAAAAAAAAAAGAAAAGAAACCATGTGGGGGGTAGGGGATGGCTTTTGGCAATTAAATGCTTTACAATGAGAGGGCAAGAAAAGCTCAAGGAATGTAGCTGAACAAAGAAGTCTTCTGTGACCAAGTTAGTGACTCAAATATGAATGGAAGGGAAACTATGGTCACCTTGTATATTGCAAACAAAGCCAGATCCTTTTTGTCTGTTCAGACATCAAAATTGCTGCAAGAACAGGGGAAGAGGGCAAACTGCTCGCCTCCTTTTATGTTCTGAAGCAGGCTGCCTAGCAGCTGGAGAAATAAGAAAAGAAAGAAATTCTGAAACCTGGCTTTTCTTGCAGAGTATTTTTGGGGACTGATGCATTGGCTGATTTTTGACTGGGGTTGACAGAAAGCTGACTAATCATGCTCAAGATGTCTCCTAGGGAAAAAAAACCACCATACCACTAAAGCAAAGTTCCATTTCAGGAATGCAATTTGCCACCTGCTCCTTTTTTTTGATTACCAAAAGACTAATTCTCAAAATGGAAAATGGTTCCAGTCAGCTCACAGCAACAGCGTTGACTCTATTAGACATTTTATTACATTTAGAAGATGTGGGAAGTAAACAAGAACGTGTTGAATGCTGACCAATTTATCTGAAATTGTGGTAACAGAAATAAGCGCTCCTATGATTATTCTCATATTTGCAACTAGAAAAAACAAATTAAATAAGTTTAGCAAGGGAGCTATGTTAAAGCAAATGGAAAACAACATTAGGCTGCAACTTAATAAATACTCTACTTACTACTGGAGCAGAGAGCTCCCTTTCCTCCTTTTTTTAAAAGATTCTATAATTAATTGATATACTTCTCCCAATAATTTAGTCATGCAAACTAAAGGTGAGCTGTTCCTACATTTTAAAATTAAAAATGATAGTTCTATCTTTTAATATGAAAATCTGTAGCTATCATTTACTAAAAATCTGCAGTACATACCTCTTTGTACATACCCAATGAAGAAATTTCACATTAACTTTCCTGACATTCAAGGCATTCCATAATTCGTTTCTACCTATAGCCTTAAAGCTTTATGTCAATATGTCACATACATGTTCCAGCATAGCTGTACTACTTTATATCACCTAAACAGATCATAGGTTTTCCCACCTCCATGCCTTTGCATTTTTATTTTTATTTTATTTTATTTTTAGCAGCTTATTATTATAATCATGTTATAATCCAGAGTTGTGGGTAATGTTGCCCTAGGCCTCAGGTCCTCCTTACTGTTATTTGCTGAATATTCAAACTATTCCTTATTTCTGAAAAGTTTTTCCTTCTCCTTTTCCATATGTTGAAATCCTACGTATCCCTTAAAGTTTAGCTAAACTGTTGTTCTTCCATGAAGTCTTCCTAAATTCCCTTAGTTAACTCTCCCTATTGATTCCCTTTCTTGCCTTGAACTTCACAAAGCATTTTGTTTGACTCTTTCATGCACTTATCATGCATAATTTTGTATTCTAGTTATTTGTATTTATGTTCCACGCTGCTTATGGTTGCCCTTGGCTGCCATTTTTTTCTGCTTGGGAAGAAGAAGATTAATTGTTCACTAGCCGAGAAAGTTTCAGGGCTCTATGGCTTCCCCATCATAAGGATTGCTTTAAACTGGTTACAATTCTATTAGAAATTATGGCGGTCCATCTTAATCTCTTTTCCTTTATCCATTTTCCATTTACCATTGTAAGCACTTCAATGGATCTGTGGTTTCAGTGACGTGGGTATTCCCTCTGCAGTGCAGATCATACATAACCGACCCGTATCTTCTTATCTTACATTAAGAGTTTTATCCGTGTTTTTCCATAGATCCTCCAGAGAGGATCTATCCATCATACTGGTAGTCTATTCATCTATTCAGCATCAATAGCTTGTTCAAATAAGTCAGGCTGGAGCTGGTATAATTGTGATATTTTCTTCTAGTTGCATTTGAGAAATTATAGAGCGCCTCCAATGATTCCAAGTGATCCCTGAAACAAAAACACGTCTCCTTAGCGACATTATAAGGGAATGAAACTTAGACCATCACAATCTTCTGAAGAACCAAAATTGTGCGTTACCCAAAAGGGAGTAAAGAGAAGTACAGTGGTTAGGAATAGCTCATATCGTATTGATGCAAGAACAAGAAAGGAGGGCAACAAGAGGTTACACGCAAGAAGTAGAAAACATTATGTTCAGCATTACAAAATGAAAGAAAGTAAAGGTTTATAGATTGCTCAGAAGCCTTATATTTAATATGGCATTAGTATACTCTTTTAGAAGACAGTCAGAAAATGCTGCATATATAGAAGCAAAATGTACTGACTCCAAGCACTGAATTTAGAGTAAGGAGATACCTAGGTTCAAATCCCAACTCTGACACTTATTGGCTGCATGACTATGGGCATCTCTGACCCTATTTTCTTATCTGCAAAATTAGGATAATGATACCTGTAATACTGACCTCATAGGCTGTTGTAATGATCAAGTTAGGAAGACCTAAGTTCAAATACAGCCTTAGACACTTATTAGCTGTATGACCCTAGTCAAGTCACTTGTCATAACCTCTGCCTTCCTCATTTTTTTCAACAGCAAAATGGGAAAATAATGGGCAAAATAATAGAACCTACCTCGCAGAGTTGCTGAAAGGATTAAATGAAATAACATTCGTAAAATGCTTAGTATAGTGCCTGGCACATAGTAAGCACTTAATAAATGTTTGTTTCCTTCCTCTCCCAAAGTATGGGGAATTCTTTGCAAACCTTAAAGTACTATAAATGTCAGTTATCATCATGGTTATTCAAGTAATATATAATTGGAAATGGAGGAGGACCACTGATTTAGTGAATGTGAAAGATAATAGATAGCCCGTATAAGTACCCGTATAATGTTAGAAGAGCTAGAAGAAGGCCTCTAATGAGTCGGGTAGATGCTTTATGAAGGATTCATAGAAAGAAGGCATGCAAAGGAATTGCACAGGCTGAGAAAGTATGGATAGTTTGTGATCTCTACTCTAGATGAGAATACTCACATTTATGAGATCCCAAATTGACTGAAGCAATGACATATGCTATGTGTGTATCATACCTTCCTATTAAACTTAGGGCCCTGAGAATAAATAGTGTCTTATCTACACTTAAGTCTCCAGAGCCTTGCAAATTATAGCTAATCATAATAATAATAGCTAGCACTCGTACAGCACTTGAAGGTTTGTAGTGTTTTATCTGTTACTCATTTGACCCTCACAACAATCTCATGAAGTAGGTACCATCATTTTACAGATGAAATGGAGGCAAACGGAGGTCACACAGCTAGTAAACATCTGAGGCAGAATTCAAACTCAGATCTTCTTGTCTCCAAATCCAGCAGTTTATCTACTACACCAAAGGTGTCAAACTCACAAAACTTGGGATTGAGGAAGGAGGTATATTAAAATGTAACTGGGAAATGTTTGACAAAAATATAATATGATATGATATATATACGACATGAATAAGATAGAGGTAGCTAAGTAGGCCTTGCAAATCTTACTATGTCATGTGAATGCTAAAGATGGGCTGGCTTCTCTTTCCCAAAGACTGTATTTCAGCAGATTCAAAACGGGCATTTCCAATTAGGAGACCATGGTTCAGCCTTGCCTTGTTCCTATGGTTGCTCCGAGCATCCTCAGTGCCCAGTCAATCTCTTCTGGCTGCCTGCTTCTTCCTTTCTGGCCTAATGAGCCCTCCAATTTTAAGTTTCTGCCATACAAGAGATGCTCAGTTCTAAACCCACAAGTTGCATTTTTGATGTGAGAGGTCAAGCAGAAGGGCATGTTACAGCAGCTCCTATGACATATGATCAAAGGAGATGATGTTCAGAACTGCAGAGTACAATGGACGGGGAGTCTATGAGAGTAAGTACAAGTTCCAGACTAAAAATAGCTCCCATTTTTGTAGCACTTTTTTTGTTCATAAAACACTTTCTTTGCAATAGCACTGGGAAATAAGCAGTATTCTTATTATCATCCCCATTTTTGGATGGGGAAATTGAGGGACAAAGAGTTTGGACAGCTTACTCATGGTCACAAAGGGTCTTAGCTAGGATTCAAAGCTTTTACTGCAAGTAAAAAGAGCTTAAAAAGAAAAACAAAACCCACCATACTATGGATTCAGTTAAGCAAAACAAATCAGCACAAACATATGCCTCATTCCACACCTGCAGTCCACCTCTGTGCTGTCCTCTGAGGTTAGATTGGTTACTCTCTGACCAAATAAATAGATGAATCCTCTGATTGTTTTCCTCATAGTATCATGGTTATCATAAAAATTGTTCTTCTTTACTTCTCTCTGCATCATCGTGAAAGTCTTCCTAAGCTTCTCTGAATTCTCCATATGGGTTATTATTACACCGTAAGATTTCATTATAGTCTCATATCACAATTTGTTTAGCCATGCCCCATTTGATGGGTGCCCACTTTCCTTCCAATTCTTTACTACTCTAAAAAGTGCCGCTATAATATTCTCATATATGTATGAGCACCATTTCCTCAGTCTTTGACCAACTTGGGGCAATCCCTGGTAACATCACTAGGTTAAAGTCCACACCCCCATAGAATCTAGTGACTTTTCTAGTACCCTTCCAAATTGTTATCAAGAACAGTCACAGCTCCACCAACATCACATGAGTGAGTGGCCTGACTTCCCACGTGTGCCTTGGATACCCATTCTGCTTTTGTGGGCTTCCCCGGGAGCTAAGAGAATAGGAAGAGGAGGCAGGGAGAGGAATTCTCCACTGCCCAGGCTCACAGCTAACTCCACACCTGGGCATGGCCCAAAAGACCACTGTTCACTACCTTCTCTGCCTAAAACAATCCTTTGATTTGCAGCTCCAGCTGCTAATTTTAGCACCTGGCTCCATCTGCATCTGCCTCTTGGCCTCTGTCTCTGGGGCCTGCAGTGTGCCCAAAGCCTTTTTCTCCGAAAGAGCCAATGGATATCTGATTGCTGTATGCTAAGCTGGGCTGCTTGTTATTGCTTCCCAGCAGCCTGCTCAAGATATTATTATTCCTATTCTTTTATTTATAAACTGTATCCATTATCTCAGCACAGAGACAATTATTTAGCAGTGCACTTGTGTGTCTCTGGTGTCTACCCTCTCTTGGTACAACGAGGTCAAAAACATTGAAGCCAAGTTCACCATTTCTCTACTGAAGTCATATATAGGGGAGGTCAAGGCTCCAAACAGTCTTCTTTAGCCTTTTAAAGATGGGGGAGAGATGGTACATTTAACACGGATCTTTGCTCCTGCTACTCCTAAAATGATCTCCCTCTGCCTCTCCTTCTCCCCCTTCCTCTCCCTCTCCCCCTTTCTTCCTTTCTTCCTCCCTCTCTCCCTCCCTCCTTCTGTCTCTGTCTCTGTCTTTCTGTCTCCCTGGCTCTCTCCCTCCTTCCCACTTCTCTTCCCCTCCCATCTCTCTTCCTCTCTCCACCCCCCGCATTCAAATACTACTTGTCAGTCAGTCCACTTTTCCCTTCTGCCTGGGCTCCATTATTTACTCCCGAGGGGAGACTCATCTCTGAGTCTCAATTTCATCTCTAAAATAAGAGAGTCCCTCCCAACTTTAAATCTCTGATTCTGGAATCTATCATGTATAAGGACATCCTTCTTTAGGTATTCTAGTCTTAAATGACATCTCACCATACTGATTTCCCGTAGGCATTATTTGTATCATTTATGTGTCACAGCGTAGAAACAGAAATAGAACTGGACTTGTAGTGAAAAGATCCCGGTACTGTCTTAGCACTTTGGCCTTGGCCAATCACTGAACTTGTCTGGGCCTCAGTTTTCTCATCCATTAAATGCCAGTCCACTCTGATTTCAATGCACAGAGACAGAGGCTCACCATCGGTCGATCTAACTACAGGGTCTATTGATAGTATGTAAGTCAGTTTTATTGATAAAGGATATAGAGAATGTAGGTACTCAACCCTCCTTATGGTCACATAGGGATCTATTTGTCGTTTTTGGTTCTCAGAGATAAAGTAATACATGTGACCATCTCAGACAAACTCAGTTGACTCTGAGTGTCCTATGGCTGTTGAGGTCCCCTCCCCCAACAGGAGACCTGAGGGTCTCCAAGACCTTTTTAAGTGGTCCACAAAGTCAAAAATTTTTTCATAATAACACTAAGATGTTTTAATCTTGAATACAGTAAATATTAATAGGTATAACCCACATCAACAACACCTCTTTGGGGACAGGGGTCATCAATAATTTTTAAGATTGTATAAAGGTCCTAAGGCCAAAAGGTCTGAGATCACCGCCTTAGACAATAGAATCCAGAGGCTTTCACAAAGGCACAAGTCAAGGGTGAGTGGGCTCCAGCCATCCCTGAACACATCTATATGAACAGGCCAGATAAGGAAAAATACTAAAACCCGGTAGGATTCCTTTGGGGTCAGGGGCTACGCTAAATGACCACATTAATCATTTTTTGGGTTTCTGTCTATGTGTCTCCCCTCCTTCCTTTGGGTCAAGAGGCCCAGGCTAAGCAGACTGCATACCTGAACTACCAACTTCATAGGTTTCCTTTGAGAAAAGCATTTTATAAACCTTGAAGCTGCTACACAATTGGGAGCAATTATTAGTAGCAGTGGGTATCTTCATTGAACTCTTCTACCAAAACCTCTCACCACTCTGGACACCAGGATACTCATCTGTAAAATTAGGGCTTTGGACTAGGTAATTTCTAAGACACCTACATTTTCCAAATAAGAAAACTGAGGCCCATTCCATCTCTATATCCTGTAATCCTATAGGGCATGACATATTTATGGTTTTGTCTTTTGTTTTGGGTTGGATTTTTTTTTCTGTTAAGCTCCATAGAATCTAGCCACAAAGTTGGGACCTCAATAAATGCTGAATTTAATAGCAATTAAATTATTTGCATAAATGCATGACAAATGTGCTTCAGATAAGGGGCTAGACCTCATTCATTCACCTACTCCTTTGAATACCTTATGCAGTCTCCTACAACCGTTATAAATACTGTTGATATTTCCTTGGAATTTCTGAAGTCACAAAAGAAAAAAAAAAACTAACCAGCATGAAGCATGTCTGAATAATTGTCTAATCATTTTAATTCAATGTAAGGCTGCGCTGTGTCTGGACACTGCCAAATCTAAGCTCCGACAGTTTGTCAATTGGAGTAAGTTCTTGACAATTGGCAGGTATAGGAAGAATTCTACTATGGGAACCACAGGGATAAAGCAAGCTACAGATCCTTCCTGCTAAGACAAAATACAAGTATTTGGAGCACTTTTTCAATCTCTTGCCTTCTAATTATTCATTTCTTGGTTCAATTTTTAGGATATGCCCGAAGCTTTACTCATAGACCTGGGTGAATAAATTCATAGATAATTGGCATTAATTTCTAAGTTTCCCCAAGTACTCCCTTTCAAATGATTAATACTCAGGGAAAGTTAGAGAGAGTAGCTAGAACACTGGGCCTAAAGTCAGGAAGACATGAGTTCAAATCTGGCCTCAGACACTTGCTAGCTGTGTGACCCTGGGCAAATCACTTAACCTCATTTGCCTCAGTTTCCTCATCTTTCAAATGATCTGGAGAATGAAATGGCAAACCACTCCAGTATCTTTGCCAAGAAAACCCCAAATGGGGCCACAAAGAGACGGAGATGACTGAAGAACAAATATCTCTAATGATGCAACCTCTAAAAAACGTAAATGCTAATTGTTTAGGTGCCATTTGGTCCCTGGGGTCTTTTGTCAGTGGAGCTCAAACCCACTTACATGTTAGCATATAGTGTATGTGTGTGTGAAGTTGCAGAAAGAGAGAGGTAGGAATAAAAATCAATCCAAGCTAAGAAGTATGCGTATTTATCCATTTTAGCTTAATGACCTTCCAAGTTTCAATCATTATTCATGTAATGTGCTGTGGGGAAATGGCCTATTGTGACCTCCTACTTTGAGGCAAGGGAATACTTAACATGGAGACCACCACTCTGGAAAATCCTCTGAATTGTAAGTTAATTCTTCCTAAGCCTGGAGAGGTCCAAGTGATACCCAACTGCCTCACCTGGGATATAGGATACAGCTGGTTTAGGGGAAAGGTTGGAAAATAATAAAAAAGATGACCTTTGGATTCTGCTTCTTATTATAAGGGAAGGAGAAATGAATTCCAAGAATTATTATCCTGAATGGCAAAAGGTGATTATCACTCTGACCAACAGAGACAACATAGAGAGAAAGACCAGAGGGCCAGACAAGAAGGAAGAATAAGGTCTAGTTCTGTGTATACTGGCACGTAGAACTAGAATTAACCACAAACTTCTGTGAACCTGTGTATTGCATCTTGTAGCTGTTGTTCTGTTTCCTAGCCGTACAAAGTAGTTGTACAAAGCCGTGACTCAGGTGACAGTTGAGGTGAAATTTCTTGAGGCCTAGTACACTTTCTGAGGGACCTGCCCTCAGGGCCCACTTCTTGTTGATATAGTGGAGTCAGACTGTGTGTTTCTATGCTTCACTCAGGCCAAACCACCTCCAGAGGTGCTAGCCTTTCTAAGGTCCTCTCGAGTTATTTTAGGAGGACCGCTGCTTTACCCCTTTATTGTGCTACTCTAAGTTCATTTCCTGGAGGAAATCTGGAGAGCCTGGAAATTTCTGACTTACTCTGTCATCTTCCCAGAATGCCCCTCTAGTCAGCCTTTTCAAAACATTTAATAACGATGACAACAACAAGAAACCTGAGAAGAGTTTCTGAGCTTAAGGTGGGGAAAGGGGGTGCAGGTTTGCATATGGAAAACCCAGGAAACTAGGATGGTGGTAGTATCCATGACAAAAGTGTTGGTTTGGGGGTATAGCAAGCCCTAGGTTAAGATGACTCTGGATTTGAACTTCATGGAAGACGATACAAATGTTCTCTACCCTCTCTTTTGAAATATGGCACTAGGGAGTTAACTAGCTTTTACTATTCCCCACCCCACCTTCCAGTTCTCAGCCTGTGAAAAGCAGTGTGGTATAGTGGATAGAGAGCCAAACTTGAAACCAAGAAGATCTAGGTTTAAGTCCCATCTCTGACCCATACTTGGCCAAGTTACTTAACCTCTCAAAGCTCTAGGCAATTCTCTGAGATTGTAAATTCCAAAGAAAGTATCAATCTGTATTGGTGGAGGAAGTTTCTTTACTTTGCAGGGGTGGGGAACCAGCAGTCTCATCTTTTTATCCTAATCCTAATCCTTTTATTAAGGGGATTTGTTCTGTGAAGTTTGGATTCGTTAGAGGGCCACACTTGAGGACCTAGAGGGCCACAAGTGGCCTCCAGGCTGCAGGTTCCCCATCCCTGAGGGGTTCCCCTAAATAAAATCCTGGGTCTAGTCCCTCTCCCTGCTGTGTGCAGAGCGGTGGGTAAGGCAATGGGTGAAGTATTTCTGCCTACCTCAATCTTAGAGTCTAATCAGGACATCCCAAGCAGAGGAAACAACATGAGTAAAGGCAAGGAGGTGGAACACAGAGGGAGCTAACATTCAGGGCTTAGCCCAGCACCCGGCATATAGTAAGTGCTTAATAAATGCTTGCTTTTGATTGATTGTCCAATTTAACTTGACTGTGAAGGAGAGTGATAGTGGATAAGGATGGCACCAGTTTATGAATATCAAGCACAGGGGTCTGAACCAGATTTCCTTTTACTGTCTTTCTTCCTTTCTTTTTCTTCCTTCCTTTCTCCCTTCCCCCTCTCTTTTCCTCATCCTTCCCCTTCCTTTTTCCTCCCTGCCTTTTCCCCTCCTTTCCCCTCTTCTCTACTCCTCCCTCTTCCTTCTCCCTCTCCCCTCCTTCTATCCTTCCCCTTCCACCTCCCCTTTTCTCCCTGCCTCTTTCCCTCCCCTCCCCTCTACGCGTTCTTTCCCTTCCTCATCCCTCCTTCCCTTCCTCTTCTCTCCTTTCTCCCTCCCCCTCCCCCTTCTCCCTCTATATGTACAACATATAATAGATACATGCTCATCAAACGTATAGATAACACTTAACCAGTGATAGCAAACTTGAGTCTCCAGGCTAGAACAATGAGCACAAATAACAAGATGAAATGCAACAGGGATAAATATAAAGTCCTAAAATTGGATTTCAGATGTCAACGACACAAGTCAGGTATAGGTGCAGGTGCTAATATAACTAGATGCTGGTTTGGTGGCCTTAAAGCTGACTGTGACTCAGCCGTGTAAAAGAGCATGCTGGAAACTGAACATAAACCTATTCCACAACAACAAATACGGTATCCAGAGTAAGGAAAGGGCCTAGGCCACCAGAACCAAGCCCTGGCCAAAGTACACCTGCTATAGTGTAGACGTCACATTTGGAGACCATCCCTTGGCAGACTAGCCGGTGCTGGATTTTGGAGTAAGGAGAGACCTAGATTTGAATCTCAGCTCTAACATCAACTAGCTCTATGATCTTGGGCAAGTTACTTAACCACTCTGAAACTCAGTTCCCTCCTTTCTAAAATGGAGATAGCAAAATCCGTGGCATCCACCCTACATAATAACTGTGATGAACAAATGAGATAAGACACATAAAGAGCTTTTTAAATTTTAATGCACCATGAAAAAATGTTATCTGTCATTTTACTTAAGGTACTCAAATGTAAACTTTCAGAACCATTTGAATTAATTATTTTACTGTCTTTCCCATGCCTTGCCCCTAGCCCCATCTTTAAATTGGACATATCTAGAAATGATGCGAGATGAGAGGTAAGAGATTTGAGTTTTGAATAACTGAGCTGGAAAGAACCTTCAGTCTGCTTCTGGGTTTCAAGACAAAATGACACTCAAAGCATCTCCAGCAATGGAAAGTACCCAACTTCCTTCAGTAACTAATTTTTCTGACTCATACACCTACACCTCACTTTTCTACTCTTATCCAAAAACATAAAAAAAAATTTATCAGGCTGGCCTTGGCCATATTTGTTTCTCCTTTCTCTACATTCTCTCCCTGGGCTTCTCTTCTATTTCTAGAGCATCAGTTATTACTGCTATGTCAAGAGTTCTTAACCTGGGGTCCGCAGACCCTCTGGATATATTTCTGGGAGTCCGTAAACTTGGATGGGAAAAAATGTTTTGATAGCTGAGTTTCAATATAATTGGTTTCCTTTGTAATGCTATGCATTTTATTTTAGGAATCCAAAAACATAGTTGTGAAGAGGGTTCCAAAGGCTTTCACCAGACTGCCAAAGGGGTCCATGTCACAAGAAACTTAAAAAAAAAAACCCAATTCTACAGTCTTATTCTTCCAGCTTCCTGCTGGATCTCTCCATTTGGCTGTCCTCCTGGTTCCTCAAATTGAACTCCTCCCAAACAGCATTTCTCTCTTTAAATCCTGGCTTCCAAGAGCTTCTGTTTTACGTGAAGGTGATGATGAAAAAGAGAGACACACAAAGAGGAAGAAATATATATGATGTAATATTATATCATATTACATGTTATCATATTCTAGAACATAACATACATATAATTTTATGTGTTATATTATATGTATAATACACACATTTATTGAAGATTACTACATGCCAGGTGTAATGTTTAGCTCTGGGGATACAAAAATAAGGAAACAAGACAGGCCTTGCTCTCAAAAACCTTACATGCTAATAGGGGAAGACAAACCACGAAGGGAAGCTGGAAAGGTGGGAGGCAGAGGGCAGCTGATGTGGGGTGGGGAAGAATATAAAGTGAGCAGCAAACTATGGGCTGTTTCTCCATCTCATTCTGTTCCCTCCTCCTCTGCCCATTTGCATATGTCATTCCCCATTGCTAGAAAGGAATTCTCTTCCCCCTTTACTTGCTGCAATCCATCTTAGCTTCAAGGCTCCCATTCAGAATTTCATAGCTGCCTCCTCCTCCCTGACACCTTCCCTAATATTCTCTCTCCTTCTCCCCCCAATTCTTTCTTCCCCGAATCTCTAAAGCCACTTTATTTGACAGCTCTTATATACTTAATCATTTGTTAACATTTTGTTGTTGTCATTTCAGTTGTGTCTGGCTCTTCGTGACCCCAATTGGATTTTTTCTTGGCAAAGATACTGGAGTGGTTTGCCATTTCCTTCTCCAACTCTTTTTACAAATGAGAAACTGAAGCAAACGGGGTTAAGTGACTTGCCCAGGTCACACTAGTAAGGATCTGATGGCAGATTTGAACTTCTGCTTCCAAGCCCAGTGGTCTAACTCTGCTTAGCTGCCCTTTGTTAACTTACAGTTATTTGAGAACAGGTCTCATCCTCATTCCACTCCCCATTGTAAACTCCATGAGGGCAGAGATTATTTGTTTTCATCCCTGTACCCTGAGAATTTAGCATGTAATTTACTTAAAGCAGAGGAAGGAATTAGGTTTGTTTGGCCATGGACGGCAGAACCAGGAAAAATAGGTGAAGGTTGTGATGAGGCCAAACAAAACCTCTGGGCAGTTAGAACTGTCCTGAAGTGGAATTGACTGCTTCTAGAGGTGGTGGGTCTCCTCTTCTTGGTGATCTCCAAGCAGAGAGAGGATGGATAAACCCCAGGGGAAATTATGTTTGTGTATAACTTGATCTATAAGGCTTTGAGGTCTCAAATTCTTTGTTTCTGTGATACTTCTAAGGGATTTCTCAAGTCCAACCTTGAAGAACCAGGCAGAATCACCTTGCCACATATGCAGCCCTCACTGAATCATTCTTATCATAGACCAGTACACTCTATCCCACCTTTAGCTGTGATAAGCCCTCTCCTCTCAAGGCAGGTAATAGACATAGCCACCAATCAGCAGAGGCATGGGGCTTAGGAGGGTATTTAGATATACCACCTCCAGCTCCCCAAAGCAGGTCAGACCATGAGTGGAATCCATACAAGAGAGAAAGAAAAAAGGTGCTGTGAAACCCTAACAGTGGTTGCCACACATTTTCCCACTTAGCTGAAGGCTTTCTTGGGCTATCTTAGCTCTCATGGCTAATTCAAGTCAGCCTAAAGGCAACAGGATTCCAGTCATACCAGATTCCCATTCACCAGCAATAATCATCTCTTTTTTATGTCCTTAAATACTATATCTAGCGTCACTTGCTACTGGGAGTGCCTATAACGAACAAGGCTGTACTTGCAAAAAGTACTAGCTATCAGAACCCTTTTTCTCTCCCCCTGCCCCATTTTCCCTATTATTCTAACAACAGCAGATGTTTGTCTAAACCTCACAATCTGTTGCTTCTCTATATCTGTTGATGGCATCACCAATCTTCCAACCAGCTAGGCTTAAATTTTTTGTCAATTTTTATTCTTCCCTCTTCCTCTAAGCCCCCATTTCCAATCAGCTGCCAAGTCCTATCATAGAACCTCAGAATTAGAAGTGACCTTAGAGGTCATTTAATCCAACTCACTGATAATGTGACTATCTTGAGACTTCCTACCTATAGGCCCTAAGAAAACATTCCACATGTTTCTCTGTTCCATGTGAGGGGTTCAAGAGTCAGCCTCAGCGAAAGCAGGAAGGCTTCAGACAGGCAGGATGTTCTACATATGCTGTCAAAGAAAAACAATACTGTACCAGGCATTGGGCACAAGCCTGCCATAAACAAATTTTTACTAATTTATCATTATTCTAAATCCAAACACTGTTCTTCTTGAGTATGGAATGTTAAAACTGACTAAGTCCTCTCATGTAGTTGGACATGTTTTTACACAAGTCACTGTGAAGTCCCAATTTATGAAAATAACAATAGTGATGATAATAGTAGCTAGCGTTTATATAGCACTTTAAGGATTGCTAAGCAATTTATACACGTTATCCCATTTGATCTCTACAACCCTGGGAAGTAGGTGCTATTATGGTTGAACAAGGATTATTTCACAGTCAAGACTGAGCAAGGGCCCAGAGTATACATAACAGTTCAGTAAACAGTTGTCTTCATTGAAGGAATAGTCTGTGATGTATAAAATGTTTAGGAGGAATAATTTGTGGGTAATTAATCATTTTATTAATAATGCTAACATATTATTAATAAAAGTGGTCAGTGACACTCTTGAATGCCAAAGACCTCCTCATGGAACCCACTCAATGCTTCTATGCCCTTGGAAGAATGGGTGTTCCTGCAGGTGGAAATCAATTCTGGTTAATGAATAATGACAGAGAGAGAGAGAGAAAAGAGAGAGAGAGAGAGAGAGAGAGAGAGAGAGAGAGAGAGAGAGAAGAAAACATTATAATGAAAGGTATACTTATTCTAATGAAGAGTTGGGGGACATGACTGTCATTTACTTCCAAATCACCCCCAGCCTGGGCAATTTAAGCAAAGAATTTATCCCTACCCAAACCTGAGTAGAATACAATAAGCTACTCCACCTGGGTGGGGTCTGAACAAGTTTGAAGAGAAAATTAATCCAATCTGAACAAATTTGAAGAGAAAGGTAATTAGCAATGAAGCTGGCTTGGTTTAATAAGGTTTCAGAAAGGAAAAAATTTTCTGTCACCCCAATATTAGCAATAAGTTGTTTAATAATCATTTCTCTGAAGTCACTTCACTTTTGTCACACCTTTGGAGAATTATAGTACTAAAACCATCCAATCCCCCTTTGTCCATTTCCTTCAAGGATTCTCCTTTCCAATTGGTCAATACTTGCTTGACTTCCATTAACTGAAGCAATCAGAGACTTGTCCTTTTTCTTCAGTGGATCTCTGATACTTGAGAAACCAGTTATTGCTAACTACCAGAAGACCCTGCCCCACAGCCCCTGATAAAACCCCCAGTTTGCATAAGAAAGAATGGACTAAAACCTTGCCATTTGACCTTTAGCAAATGTCTCTGGGGCCCTGAGACTGCTCCAAGGAATGTCAATAGATAAGATTATCCCACCAAAGATAACCTGTCAGGGTCTTTGATCCTGTTCCCCCAGACTTTGCAACCTGGCTCATAAATTTTAAGAGATAATTAACCACTGTGCCTTGGTTTATTTGTATAAATATGTCCCCTTCAGCCCTGTTCGGGGCCGTTCTGATTTGGGCTGCTTGTGCCCCGGACAGTCGCTGGCCAATAAATTCTCCAATTAAAACTTATACTCTGTGACGTGTCTTGCTCGCTGTTGGTACAACATAATGGAGGCCTCAGCGAGATAGAGGCAGTATTCTGTGTTATCACCACGGAGACACCCACAGAATTTCGGGCCTCAACAGGGAGCCCCTGCCCCTGGTCCACCTTCTCTCACTTCGGAGGGCCGGTGCCTGGGATTTCCTTTCCTAGGACTCTGATGTTGGGGTGAGGGTCTTGGAGGACAGGCTTCCTGCTGAATCGTCCCTTTTTGGCCTACAGAGAATCCTGGTTCCAGACCTCTAGAGGTAAGATTTCTGTTCTGGGCTAGCATCTGGTCTCTGTTAACATGCTCCCTGGACGCAGGGACACTCGTGTTCAGTGGGTGAGGACAGGACGCTGTCTTCTCACCACAGGTCGTGTGAGAAAGATTGAAAGCCTCTGCTTCATCCCTAAAGAGGAAACCTGTTTTTTCTTTCCTCTGAGGGGACCTGGTTTAGCTTTCAATTTGACTTACACATCTGGTTCTGTTCTGTGTTCTGTACATTCTGAATTTGTCTGTGTCTGTGTGTCTGTGTCTGAAAATTGTGAAATGTCTATATTTTGGTAAAATCTGAAACACGGGCAGCCAGAGATTTCCGGGCGGGGGTGGGGGGGGGGAAGGCTGCAACTAGGGAAACAAAAACCCTTTTTCTTGTGGTTTCTTGTCTGGTTAACTTGGAATTACAACAGAAATAGGGCTAAAACTTTTTAGCAGATTCTGGGATTTAATCATTAAAAAGTTTGGAAACTGGTTAGTTGGATTTTGGGAGAGAGAACTCCTGAGACTGTAAAATCACTCCAGGAGCACAGTCTTGCTGAAACACCACCTCCCAATGCTGATCACTTAGCATTCCCCTCTCCTTCCCCATAGTTAAGAGGATGTCTCAGTGTGGGAATTTTTTTTTAACATCTACAAGGGTTTTTGTAACTCTTCTCATCCCCAGGTAAAAATTGTAGGGAAAATTTAAATCACCCTTCCCCACCTGGCAAAAGGAGGAGGACAGAAATTCACACTGACAGTCAGTCCTATGCCCCCTGGGTACCTTTGTAGTCCATCCCTTTTGGCAAAGCTTGGAAATGTCACCCAGGTCCTATGCATTCTGCCCACTCTGCACCCAGCAGCTGCAAACTGCCATAGGCTCAGTAACTTCTGCAGTTGTGGGGAAAGGGCGAGGTAGATGAATTTGGACTTTCTGCCTCCCAGAATTGTCACCACTGGGATACCAGCTTCTGTTCTAGGTAACTTCACACTTCTTTGTTCCAACTGGAAAACTGTATTTTAATCTCTGTTTGACCTGTTTCCTGATTTGTAAAGGGAAAATAATGATGGTTGTTATGGGATCAAAATAATGATTGTAAAATGCTTAACATAAATTCTGGTATATGTTAGATACAACATTATTATTATCTCTCTTTAAATTAATGTAATTGTTAATTTGAAGTGGTTTTTAAATACCAAAAGCAATAAGTTGAAAAATTTTCTATATGTGATAATCTGGAAATGCAATTGATGTCATCTGAAAATTATTGTTTCTCTATTTCTAAAATTATATTGTATTTCTAAAATTCTCTTAGACTGTGAAATTTGAGAAAACCATTGTGTGGTAAGAAATGATATTATAGCAATTTTCATCTGATTTTGATATATGTGAATTGGGTTTTTAAAGGGATGTGATAAAATGTGGAACTGTTATATGTGGATATAACAAGTGAATAATTAATAATACTGATGAAAATACCATGAGAAAAGACTTTCCATGCGAAAAAAAAGTTTTTTTATTATGAGAATATATGTGGTGATTTAAAGTTATAGTTTCAAATGATGAGATGAAAGATTCTCTGTGCAAGGAGATTTAGGAATGTGTAAATGGGTTGTTTCAAGTTTTTTTTTTGGGGGGGGGGTTCTTTTTTATTATTTATAGCTTAGAATCCCAGTGTGGTTGATCAGGTTAGGATCAAGACCATCTTAATATAATATAATATAATATAATATAATATAATATAATATAATATAATATAATATAATATAATATAATATAATATATAATAGATTATAATAATATAATCTTTTTTTTCAAATTTATTTATTTATTTTTAGTTTACCACACACGGTTCTACATAATTTTGAGTTCCAGATTTTCTCCCCTCCCACCCCAAGACGGCCTGGAATCTCATATAACTACCATGTATAACTTCGCATTGAATTAATTTATACACTAGTCAAGTTGTGGAGAAGAATTATGACCAATGGAATGAATCATGAGAAAGAAGAGACATAACCAAAAAAAACCAAACAAACAAACAAACAAAAAAAAAAACCAAAAACAAAAACAAAAGAGAAGCAAAAAAGGCAAGCATGTAGTGCGCCTCAATCTGTATTCAAACTTCATAGTTCTTTCTCTGGATGAAGATAGCATTCTCCATCGTGAGTCCCCTGGAGCTGTCCTTGCACCTTACGTTGCTGAGAAGAGTGAAGTATGTCAGGGTTGGTCCTCACATAATCCATATATCTGTGGTTGTGTACAATGTTCTCCTGGCTCTGTTCCGCTCACTCAGCATTATGTCGTGTAGGTTTTTCCAGGTTGTTACGAAGTCCATATCATCCCCATTTCTTATGGCACAATAGTATTCCATTACCTTCATATACCACAGCTTGTTCAGCCATTCCCCAATTGATGGGCATCCCTTTGATTTCCAATTCTTGGCTACCACAAAAAGAGCCGCTATAAATATCCTTGTACATATGGGTCCTTTTCCCGCTTGTGTGATTTCTTTGGGATACAACCCTAGAATTGGTAATACTGGGTCAAAGGCTATGAACATTTTTATAGCCCTTTGAGCATAGTTCCAAATTGCTCTCCAAAATGGCTGGATCAGCTCACAACTCCACCAGCAATGTAACAATGTTCCAATCTCCCCACATCCTTTCCAGCATTTATCATTTTCCTGTTTTGTTATTTTAGCCAATCTGACAGGAGAGATGTGGTATCTAAGAGTTGTTTTGATTTGCATTTCTCTAATCAGTAGTGATCCAGAGCATTTTTTCATATGCCTATAGATAGCTTTAATTTCTTCCTCTGAAAACCGCCTGTTCATATCCTTTGACCATTTCTCAACTGGGGAATGGTTTGTGTTCCTATATATTTGGCTCAGTTCCCTGTATATTTTAGAAATGAGGCCTTTATCAGAGATACTAGTTGCAAAGATTTTCTCCCAATTTTCTGCTTCCCTCCTAATTTTTGTTGCATTGGCTTTTTTTGTACAAAAACATTTCAATTTGACATAATCAAAATTATCCATTTTGCATTTTGTAATGCTCTCTATCTCTTGTTGGGTCATGAATTCTTTTCTTTTCCGTAAATCTGATAAATAGACTATACCTTGCTCTCCCAAATTACTTATAGTATCAGCCTTTACTCCTAAATCATGAACCCATTTTGACTTTATTTTGGTATATGGTGTAAGATATTGGTCTATGCGCAGTTTCTGCCCTACCATTTTCCAATTTTCCCAACAGTTTTTGTGAAATAATGAATTATTAGCCCAGAAGCAGGCCTCTTTGGGTTTATCAAAGAGTAGATTGCTAAACTTGTTGATTTCTCCTACTTGTACCTATCCTATTCCACTGATCCACACCCCTGTTTCTTAACCAGTACCAGGCAGTTTTGATGACTGCTGCTCTGTAGTACAGTTTAATATCTGGTATTGCTAGGCCACCTTCTCTAGCATTTCTTTTCATTAATACTCTAGATATTCTAGACCTCTTGTTTTTCCAGATGAATTTTGTTATTATTTTATCCAGCTCAGTAAAATAATTTTTTGGTAGTTCGATTGGTATGGCACTGAATAGATAGATTAATTTAGGTAGAATTGTCATTTTTATTATATTAGCTTGGCCTAACCATGAGCAACTGATATTTTTCCATTTATTTAGATCTGATTTTATTCACGTGAAAAGTGTGTCGTAGTTATGTTCATATAGGCCCTGGGTTTGTCTTGGCAAATAGACTCCCAAATATTTTATAGTGTCTACAGTAACTTTGAATGGAATTTCTCTTTCTATCTCTTGCTGTTGGGCTTTGTCAGTAATGTATAGGAATGCTGAGGATTTATGCGGGTTTATTTTATATCCTGCAACTTTGCTAAAGTTGTTTATTATTTCAAGTATTTTAAATTTAAAATGCATAATTATAGTTTGGGCATTGTTACATTTATAAATTGTGTAATTTGGCAAACAGATGTATCAGCAATATTGAAAAAATGTGATTTTACAAATAATAATCTTTCACAGGGCTAGGAGTAATTGGGCCTTAGAAATTCAAATGTTAGCACTAGTGATTATGAATTCAGATTTGACTTGCTCATCCAACTAACTTATAGTCCCCTGACTGTTAATTAATTAGCTTGTTTCAAGTTTTAAATACGTGATAGTTGCCTGTGGTATAAATTCCTAAATTTGTTATATTATGCAACTTGGTTAACATTGCACTACCTATGCTGCTAGAAAATAATTCCTCTTATAATCTAGATGTTGTTAGATTAAGAATTGTACTTAATTAAGAAATTGAGGTTGTTAACTGAAACAAGGCCTTTGGAAACCATCTAGTCATGAATTCTTATCAATCTTGTGTGGTTTTCTGTGTAGAGGAATTCCTATGAAGTAAGTTTTTAAGGTCCTGGTAAACTTTGTTATTATGATAAGGTTAATTTAATTGGGTATGTAATTATAGAAACTAGGTGTCCTCCTCATTGCAACACCTTTTTGACTAAGGAACTTTGTGATATCTAGGAATTCTGTGCAATATTTGAGAATGAGGACATTTGGCACCAACTTAGTTAATGAATGCCAGTGTTTAAGGGTTAATTTGCTTTAAGGAAAAAGAAGGGGATGTCTATCATTTTCTAAATAATTGTCTTCAGAAAAGTTTAGTGAGCATGTCTTTTAACATCAGGATAAATTTTAAACTGTTTTTAAGGAAGGGAAATAATTCTAGAATTGTTTTGGAAAATGTTTTGTGATTTTAAGCAAGAGTTAGAGCTTATCAATGTGTATAAGACTTAATTCCTGAAGTGTCCCTTTCCTCCAGAATGAGTAAACAGGGGACATAAATCCATCCACCTGTGAGGTCAGTCATTAACCTCTTTGTTTTGTTTAAGAAGCTGGAATGGGATTCCAGTATAGACAGTTATGTCAGTAAAAAGTACTAATTTATAAGCTATTTTGTCTTATGGTTGAAATGTAAAGGAAGACTGAATAATGGGTTTGAAAGATTTGGAAAGGTAAATAAAGGTTTGAGGGGAAATACGAAAGGCAGATAAGAAAGTTTGGGGACAAATGGGAGTTAGCTAAGCCTCTCCTGTCCTGAGAGAATACTAGTTTCAGATGGTTTAAGTAAGTTGAGAAAGAGTGTGAGAAAATATTTAGAAGATAGAAAAGCTATGTAGCTTGATTTGATAATTATTAGCTCAATGAAATTTGGGACAGTCCTATTTGAAGGATATTTATTTGCTATTTAAGATTTTATGGGACTACAATTTAATATTGTTTTAAGCTCTGATTACAGGAATAGGTCACTTGAAGCCAGTAGTAGAATGGCAGGCATTACAAGCCGAGAACTTTAAAGGTGGATGTCTGTGCCTGGGAAAAAGTTTTGAAGATGACCTTGGACATGGCCTAGGTAGGATCTTCCTGACTCTATTTCCCAATTCTGCTATTTCCTTTCTGAAAAGGAAAAATCTCTACCTGACTACTCCTAAGCCCTGCTTTCAGCATCTAATGACTATATGATTGGCTATCAGATATGACTCATGCCTGAAATCAAACAGAGCTCAGGAAGTTCTTTCCTTCTGTTAAGATATATGACATTGTCCTTCTTTTCTTTCATAGCAAATTTATATTATCAAGAAGTTTTGTAAGCACAATGCTAAATCTGTTAGGTAATAGATGGATATTGGAATATTTCTGAGTTATTATAATAGGATGCAGGAATGAACAGCTTACAATTTTAACCTATGTTCATGGCCAAATAAAACATTGAAATAATAGAGATAACATCCTCCAAAAGGAGGAAATGATTAGACAAAGAAATAAGGCAAAGATGTAATGTGATAGAATGTCTAACTAAATAGGATAGCAAATTTTTGAGGAAAATAACAGGATCAGATTGATTCCCCTAAGAATTATATATAGATGTGTATGATTGGCTCCAAAATTTATCAACCATGGAAATTCAAGCTAAAAAGTGTGTGTTGGTAATAAGATCTTAAATTAAGATTTTTGCACAAAAAATTGTATAAGATAGTGGTACAAGTGAAATTATACCTCCTTTGTAAAGTATCTGTCTGATGATTTTAAAAGGAAGATGAGTTCAATTTATGGTTATACCAGGTACAAAATTTAGGTAAGGATAGAAACGGCAGGTGATATATAAACTGATATACTCTGAAGTTTCAAAAAAAAAGGAGAGACAAATTTAAGTGATTGTACTAAGTTATATTAAGTAAGAATTATCTGAGAATTTCTAGATCTGAACCAGAGAAGCAGAACTCTCTTTTACTATCTAGGGACCAGATAACTACAATCAGGCATCTGGGATTCAAAAAGTGCTGCTTTAAATGGACATTGGGAATATGCAACTGTGATTTAAAGTTACTGTGTATACAAATTGTGCAATTAAGTGCTGGAATTAAATCAGAAACATTTTAAGCTTCGTTAAGAATGGTTTGTGGATTATTTTGTAAATGCCATCAAAGAGACATGACATGACTAAAAGTTTATGATGTTATATGTACTGTGCTACCTGGATACGAGGAATTTAATGTTAGTCAACATTGTTAATAATGATTGCATTACTTTGTATGGTTCATGTTTAAGTTTTCTTGGTTATGTAATATGTAAATGTAAAACATGTGACATGTAAATTTTCCCCTCTCAATACCAGTCTATTGTGAGCCATCTAAGTGGTTTGGTCTGTACCTGACTCAATGTAATTGTGTAGTTTTGTGAATTATGAGAAAACTTTATTGTATTTGTTCAAACTCAGCTCTGTGTGGCTGGGATACTGAACCATTTATTGTACTGTTTGAACTTAGCCCTGCGTGGCTGGGACCTATGTTGTGCTGTTTTTCTCTCAATTATCAAATCATATGTGTTCTGGGAGCTCCTGTCAGATCTGACTACTTCTACAGCTGCCAACTTATGGATGTGGACTCCTTGATCCTTCTGTCACATCTGAGGACTGCCCTGGCTCCCGAGTGGACATCTGAGCCCATAAGAGACCTTGCCCTCCAGTTTCAAAGAGCCTGAAGGGGACAGCATCAGACACAGACAACTTTTTCCCAAGAGTCCAGACCAGAACCTGAGCAAAGAACGCTCTTTCCCTTTCTGAGTCCTTGCATTGCCAAGACTGTTTGCCTATGCTTTTGGTAATTTTAGCCATTATGCTCCCTACCCTGATCCCCCTTGCAACTTGCTCCCTCTGCTTGTTTACAATTAGTTTACAATTACTGCCCATCTCTGGGGCTGTCCAACCACAGAAAGAGAAAGAAAAAAACCTGAATCCACCTAGATAAGGATTTTTAGAACTTCACCCCTGAGGAAGATAGAGGTTTTTCCATACTTTAATTGGTCTTCAGGCGAAACTTCCAGTTTGCCTTTGACCAAAAGGAGGAAATGTGGAACATTTTATACCATTTTATATCATTTTTAATTTCAGCCAGACCCAGAGCCTGAATTAACGAGTAACTAGAAGAAGATCCAGGACCTGGGCTTCTTTGTTCTCTAAACTTTGCTCAGGAAATACCCCTACCTCTGTCAACAAGGCAGGGACAGCTCTACAGCCCTTGCCAGCAGGAAGCAGTTTCAGAAGCTGAGATCTTCATCCCTGACCCCAAAAAGAATTCGGGTCCTATTTGTTTGAGGGGGGAATGATGTGGGCACAGTCTCTGGGAACCCCCTTGAATCTGGAATACAGTCCCTGGGAGCCTCCTTGGATTCTCCTTGAATCTTCCAACTACATGTGGCCTTCCCCTAAAGCCATAAGCCTTACATTACCATTAGGCCAAAATCTCTACCTGAGCCTTGCCCTCTATTGTTACTATCGATATGCATGCATTCAGTTACTTCCCAACCCTGATATTCCTTCAGCCACTTCCTGCCCTTAAGCCCATTCTCTTGGTTCCTGAAGTCTGACCTTATCTTTGGACTCCTCCTCAAGACCCTCCCTGAACCCCTCCTCTAGTCACCCCAGACCACCCCTCAATCCCTCCTGTACCATTGTTCTCTATAGGATCTCTGGAATGGATCCTCAAAGATCTATGCCCCCTATCAGGTCATTCCTCTTTCAAGGGTTTGAATAGCTCCATAAAAGAAGTGGGGAATGTGATACTTGAGAAACCAGTTATTGCTAACTACCAGAAGACCCTGCCCCACAGCCCCTGATAAAACCCCCAGTTTGCATAAGAAAGAATGGACTAAGACCTTGCCATTTGGCCTTTAGCAAATGTCCCTGGGGCCCTGTGACTGCTCTAAGGAATGTCAATAGATAAGATTATCCCACCAAAGATAACCTGTCAGGGTCTTTGATCTGTCAGGGTCTTTGATCCTGTTCCCCCGGACCTTGCGGCCTGGCTCATAAATTTTAAGAGATAATTAACCACTGCACCTTGGTTTTTTTGTATAAATATGTCCCCTTCAGCCCTGTTCGGGGCCGTTCTGATTTGGGCTGCTTGTGCCCCTGTAACCAGAATGGCCTTTGTTTTCTTTGAATGACTCAGCTTACCTCATTGAGCCTCTGGATGCTGTGGCTTGCTCTTCTGGGGCAGGAAGCCCAGAGAGCATGTCAGGAAGCAGACAACTTCCTGTGTGATGAGTCATGGGGCTGGCTGAGGGGAGGTGTTAACGTCTACGCTAGGGGGAGGGGCCAAGTCAAGAACCAATCGGCCCTGGTCATTCAGGCGGTGCTTGATGATGTCAAAAACCCTATAAGAGGGGACAGGACAGCTTGAAGAGCTCTCTTTCCTCTTCCAGTTGGTGTGGGAGCAGCAGCAAGTAAGCGTGACTCTGGGCCAGCCCTTGCTCTCGGGCCGAGCCCAGATGTGGGTAACTATGAATTGTATTGGGTCTGTCTGTTGATATTTGTAATTTGTTTGTATTTTGGTTTTGAGGTTCGGGGTGCTGGTTTGTTTTTTCCCCCTGAACTAAATGAATGTTTTGAAGCCTCAGGGTGCTGGTTTTTTCCCCTGAAGTAAGTCAATGAATCTGTATTTGGTCTGTCTCTTGATGCTTGTCTGTATGCTCCCCTGAACTAACTGAATGCTAACTTGAATGCTGGCATTTTTCCCCTGAACTAAATGAATGTTGTCTGTATGCTAACTGAATGCTGGATTAAAGTAAGCTGGTCAACCCCTTCACCGTGCTTTCCTTGTTTAAGCAGATAAAAAGAACCTGTGCTTTCCCGGCGTCCTGGCAGCCTCCTGGGTCCCGGCTGTGGGGGAGGGATCTTACGCCCCCACCGAAGCTGCTAGCTGGGTTGTTAAAACAGCCCCGGACAGTCGCTGGCTAATAAATTTTCCAATTAAAACAACTTATACTCCGTGATGTGTCTTGCTCGCTGTCGGTACAACAGATCATTGTCCTAATTAAACTACTAACAACCTTATAAAGAAAAACAGCTTTCAAAGACTTGAGAACTAAGATCAGTGCAATGACAAACCTAAAGTCCTTAGGAATGAAGCTGAACACAGCCACCATCCACCTCCTGCCAGAGAAGTAACAAACTTCAAAGGTAGAATGGGGCAGATGTGTTTTTTTGGACATGGGAATTTGTTTTGCTGGACTATTCATAGTTATGAGAGTTTTCTTTCTCTTTTCAATGAGGAGAGTGGGAAATAATTCTTGTATAGAAAGTCCTGATGAATACTGAGTGAAAATTGAAGAATAATTTTTTTTTATTTTATTTATTTTTGTTGTATTATTTTGTGCAATATGGCTACCATGAAAATATATTTTGCATGATTTCACATGTATAATTGATATATTGCCTTCTCAATGGTGGGGGAGGGGTTGGAGAGAGGGGAGAATTTGGAACATAAAATTTTTTAAAAGAATGTTTAAATAAAAGTGTTTTTAAAATTAAGACCTAAAAAAATAAACAAATAACTGCTTGTACAAATACTTTTTAAAAAAAAAAATTATCCACTCTTCAGTGGATCAGCCAAGGGTCTATTATCTTTGGTCATCATCCTAATTACTTCAAGGGAACAGTCCTTTCTGGGATGATCTTGAGAGATCAATTGACAGTTACAGACTAGGAGAATTTGTAAATGCTTTCTTGATATTTCTAAAAGAAGGTTCAGGGGAGAGGGGAGCCTTGTATGTCAATAGATAAGATTATCCCACAATGCCCAACTGGCCCCAGCTTCAGGCAAGCTAAGAACAGCATCCTCATTCACAAGGGCTCTTCACTAACATTCTCATCATGTCTCCTCCTTATCTAGCCAAAAACAACCACTCTTCTCCCAGGCCAACATCTGACCTCTTGGAGTTAGGATTGTGATGCTACCGTCATGGAACCATGTGTTCTTTGATTCCAACTTTGGAAGACATCGGCCATCTGTGTCCTCCTTTCCATTTTAGCTGTTACCAACCTAGCTCAGAACTTCATCAAGTAAACTGGTCTACTGTAATCGCCTCCTGATTGGTTTTTCTGCCTTCAGTCTCCTTTTCATGGTCCATCCTTCACTCTTCTGTCTCAGTAACTTGTCCACTGCTCTAATAATGCCTCTTCTCTGCTTAAGAACTTTCAGTAGCTGCTCAGCAACCACAGAATCAAGGAAAAGCTCTTTAGTCTAGCATTAAAGAACTATTGTAATCTGGCTCCAACCCACCTTTCCAGCGTGCTCTCGGCCACTGCTTCTATGTATGTTATGTTCCTTTTCCTCTTCCTTCTTGTCTTACCCTCTTTGGTCTCTATATCTTTATTCTTGCCATATTCAATGCCTGGAACAGGGAAGATGAAGGGCAGCGCCCACTCTATGCCAGGCGCTGTATTAAATGCTTTTACAAATATCTCAAGTGATCTTCATAACGGCCTTTTGAGGTAGGTGCTTTATTATCCCCATTTTAGAGTTGAGGAAACTGAGGAAGAGGTTAAGTGTCTTGCCCAGGCTGACACTGCCAGTGTCTGAGGCTAGATCATCTCTTGAAAACAAAAAGGACCCCCAGAGGCCCTCTGGTCCAACTCCTTCAACACACACACACACACACACACACACACACACACACACACACACAAACTAAGGCTCTAAAGACTTGTCCAAATTCACACAGGTTGTAACAAGCATGAGATTTGACCTCAAGTTCTCTGACTCCAGAATCTTTGTTTTTTTTCCCACTGTATCATGATGCCTCCTTCAAAGGTCTCCTACCATCCCCATTTCTGTCTGTTGAAGTCTGTTCCTTGGTTCACTGAGGCGACTTCTTTGTGAAAACCTCATCGGATCCCCTCCCGCAACCAAGTTCGAAGTGAGGTTCCCTCCTTCAATTTCTCATACTACTTTATAACCTCTCCTGTGTACTGTTATCTAATACGTCTTAGAGTTATTTGTGTACATGTCTTACCTCTTTGAGGAGTATTAGTCATCAAGCATTTATGAAATGCTTACTCTGTGTCAGGTACTGTTTAAGCACTGGAAATACAAAAAAAAAAGGCAAAAATAGTCCCTGCCCTCAAGGAGTTTATACCTTACTGGAGGAGACAACAACACGTATACAGAGGAGAAGGAAAGAAATCTGAGAAATGAAGGCATCAGCAACTGGGGGAATTGAGAAAGGCCTCCCATGGTAGGTGTGACTTGAATTGAATCTTGAAGACAGTAAGAAGAATTGAGAGGGGAGAGTAAGGAGGTAGATCATTCTAGGCATGGGTGACAGATAGAAAGGAATGCCTGAGGAATTGGAAGTCAGCCAGCAGCAGAAGGACCAGGGTTCCTTGATTTCCTCAACAGGAATTAGTTTTCCCTTTGTCAGTAAAGTAGTCAATCCCGGGACCTGATGGGCACCTGCTTCCCTGATGCAGCCTCCTGATGACCTAAAGGCATTAAAATATCCCACCCTTATGCAATCTGGGACCCCTGTGATTCAGTGGATTTCTGAAAACCAAGCAAGCCACCATATCCTTCACCAAATTCTTCACTGTTGTATAGACACGTTTCCATACGGAGGCTGGGGGAAGGGAGGATGTCCAGAGAATCTAAGTGTCTCTGCATCCTTGTTGCATGTCTTCACTGTGTTCAGACCAAGTCAACCTCCTTTTGTTAATTATTCAGTGACTTGTGAGTGCCTCCCTTCATCCCAACATCAAACCTGAGCATGATAGTGGTGTTAAGCCTACACCTAACACCGGCATTTCTGAAATGTAGAGCATATAGAAAAGGGCAAAAGATGAGAAGATGTGAAAGGTAGGAAGGGGTTAATGAAGAGCTTTAATACCAAAAGAAGGAGTTTAAATTTGATCCCAGAGGTAAATAGAGAGCCCTGGAGCTCATTGAGAAGGAAAGGGAAGTATGCAGAACCAGGAGTACATTGCACACAGCAACAGCAATATTGCAACAATTATCAATGGTGAAAGATTTAGTTACTCTGATCTATGGAATGATTCATGATAATTCCAAAGGACCCATGATGAAAAATGCTATCCATTTCCAGGGAGAAAACCGATGAACTCTAAGAGTGCAGATTGAAGCATATTATTTTTTTACTTTATTTTTCGTGAATTTTTTTTATCACGGCTAATGTGGAAATATATTTTGCATAACTTCACATGTATAATGGGTATTATGTTGCTTGCCTTCTCAATGGATGAGGGAGGAGCAAGAGGGAGGGAGAGAATTTAGAACTCGAAACTTAAAAATGAATGTTTAAAAAAAAGAAAGAAGGGGGATGAGATGGTCAGATCTATGCTTTAGAAAAATCATCTTGGCAGCTGAGTGGAGGATTGATCGCAGTAGAGAGAGACTTAAGACAGGGAGGTCAGTTATAAGGTTATTATAATAGCCCAGACAAGAGGTGATGAGGGCCTGGACAAGGGTGGTGGAGAGAAGGGGATGTACAGGAGAGATGTTTGGGTAGAAACAACAAAATGTGTTAAAGCCACAGTGGATTCCAACAGACACTGGGCAAGAGGTAAAAGAGAATAAAAGATAAAGATAAATATAAAATAAAAATTAACAAAATAAAATTTAAAATAAAAAAGAATAAAAGAATAAGATAGGAGAGCCTGTCAAAGTGTTGGAGTTGAGGACCCCAGACCCCCTCCTGGACATTCATAGGCTGTAGAATAGGAAGAGGCCACAGGGGTCATCTAGTGCATCCTCCACATTTTATAGGTTAGAACACTGAGGTCCAGATATGGGAAGGATAGGTAGCGCCGTGGCTAGAACACTGGGCCTAGAGTCAGGAAGACCTGACTTCAAATCTGACATCAGCTTCTTACTGGCTGTGTGACCGTGGGTTAAGTTGCTTAACCTCTGCTTCTCTCTGTTTCCCTATCTGTAAAATGGGGCTAATAAGAGCACCTATTTCTGAGGGTTGTTGTGACAATAAAATGAGATTATATTTGTAAAGTGTGTAGCAGAGTGTCTCTAGCACATATTAAGTATACATATAAATTATCATTTTTATTACAGGTGACAGAACAGGAATTCATACCCACATCCTATATGAGTCCCAACCCAGTTTTCTTTCCATTAGACCTAATTTCTTGCTCAGTTTGCCTAATGAACTCCCTATGACCTCAGACTTTCCTCCATTGACCCCAATTTTGCTTGTGTATCTTTAATTAAATGTGCTTTCAATAACTGCTCACCTGCTTCTCACTCAGACTGGGGGACCAAACACATTTGGTGATTAGCCAGCCTTCACCAGTATCTCCTCTATCCCACTTTCCAGGTTGCAAATGAAATTTGAGGTCCAGGCTCAAAGATACTAGAACTATGCTTAATTCAATAAGCATTTATTAAAAGTCTACTACATAAGGCACTGTACTGGGGCTGCAAAGACAAAAATGTAAAAAGTTACTCCCCTCAAGAAGCTTACGTATTCTGGAGCCCATCTTTGTAGTGCCTTGTAATTCCTTGTAATTCCATCCCATTCCATTCAATAAATATTTTTCACCCATTTTGTTTTTCCTGAATGGATCGTTAGAATTTTTTTGAGATTATTTTGTATAATCATGGATCTCATTGAAGAAGCTTGTAATATTCTGGGTACGTATTGGTATCAGATGATATTAAAACAAGATTTGATAAGGTTTTTTTTTTTAAACTGTAAATGGAACCCGCTAATCTTTATTGTTCCATCTATGTCTAAAACCTTTTTGATAAAATCACACATTCTACTACTGGTGGCCATTTACATTCTGGCAGCTTTAGCATGATTACATCTAGGGACCTTTTATTTATAAGCCAAGAGGCTCTATTTTTCAGGGGCCCTCCAAGGACTCCAGGAGCCATTCGAGAGTGACTCTAATCAGAGTACTATCCCTGGAAGACACCAGTATGGGTTCTGGGGAGTGCAATTCAAAAACTGTAAATTTGGATCGAATTTTAAACCTCTTATAATTAAGTTAATCCTTTAAAGAGGGAGGTGTGGTGTTGTGTCAAAAAAGATTATCATCAGTTACTCAGGCTTTGGATAACTCCACTGAGAAAATAATGCTCCTTTAGCAAAATGTTCCAGCCTCTTTACATTAATCTAAAATCTCGCTCTTCATCTAAGCCTTCTACAAATCCTACACGGAGATGCCTGGTGTGTAATAATAATAACTGGAATTTGTAGAATGTCTTTAAGATGTTTTACACACAAGTTTTCATATCATCCTAATGAAGTACTATCAATCCACTTTACAGTTGGGAAAACCAAGGTTGTAGCTAATCAGAGCAAATTTTAATAAAAGTGACTCTGGTAAAAAGGTTAATAAAGAAATCCAGGTAATTTTTGAGTAGATTTTTTTTATCCCTAACAATTCATTAATTCAGTATTTATTGATCACCCACAAAGAACAAGGTTTTACTTTATATATTTTGATAATTTTTCTTTAAAATTCTGAATGGAACTTATTAATGTACATACCTTATGTACAAAGGGTATTAGTTGCTGTAATCAACTAGATTACAAAGTAAGGAGTATAAATGTTAACACATTTACCTGAAGTCAAATGGTTAGGGCTTTTGTAAAGGTAGGATCAGAACCTAATTACTTAGTCCAATACAAAGATTTTTCTCAACCACTACCTACATAATAAGACAGTCTCCTAGAAGATAGACGGCATGAACAAAGTCACAGACATTTCCCCAGCAAGTTTAATATACACTTATGTACATGTATGTGTATACATGTATGTGTGTGCATGTGTATGAATATATACACATATGTATAGATGCTGTGGATGCAGCTGACTATGAACTGACCTTGCCTGATCCCAGAGCTTTGAATTGTCTGAGGGCGATGCAACCAGTTGAAAGAACTAAAAAAAAAAAGAAAGCAGCCCCTTATTATGACCAGATATTACCACTCCCCAGCCTACATAACAACTTTTCTAGTCCCTCATGTTCTCCATGGGACTCCCTCCCTGTTGATGTGTTTTGTGCCCCTCTCTGCCCCTCCTGGGCATATCAGTACTTTGGTGCTTTGTGGTGGCCCCAGACTTCAATCCCCTTTCCTCCATTAAAGATCCTAGTTTTTGATACTTTGGTAGCGTTCTTTATTCCAGGCTGACAATATATACACATATACATATATGTATGTACATACATATATACACACACATATTTAGACATACATATACACATATATGATTTAATGTGTGATTTCTAACTTTAATCATGCCTTACTTTAAGAAAACAAATTAAACAAAGTCCAAACTCACAAAACAGACAACTCAGAAGATTATTTGCATGAGCCGGAAAACTCACCATTTGGCAAGCATTCTTTTAAACAGAAAGCCTTGTTCATAATTTTCAGAAGCATTTGTACTGTATAAATCAAGTTACTGCTACTTATTTGGCAAGTATCACAGATTTAGAGAAGGGGCCTCAAAAGCCAAGATCCAACATCCTTATTTTACAGATGAAGAAACTGAGGCCCAGAACCTTTGCTCAAGGTCCATCAGAAGTCCAAGCATGAGAGGTAGCACTTTAAACCCAGGTATTCTAGTTTCAAAGCCAATGATCTTTCCATTGAAGCACACTACCTCCTGACATATCCTGTAAGCTCTAGAATGAAAAAGGAAACGGCCTAACAGTTGCTTGAATGTTTTCATTATGTTAAGACCATCATCGCTAGAGTTTTATTTCTTTTAATCCATGATTATAAATACTTCAAAAGATCTTTAATGTCTCAGTGGTTGGCTTTAATGAACTTCTGCAGTGAAATACAGCTGAATACTGGTGTCCAACCGGTTGCTGATGGATGAGTCTCTCAGAACTTGGCTAGGCTAGTCCTTCAAGGATGTCACAGTCCTGTGATTGGTCCTGCAGGGAAAATTTATTTTATTTTGTTTTTTAGCTCAACAGAACTTGCCTATCAATCTGTTGCCAATTCCATGCCATGATGAAGCATAGGGCATAACTTTGGTGACGGGTACTTGTGAATAAAATATGTCGACGCTATTCTTGGTGGGGTATAAAAAGAGGAAATAGGGATGTTCGGGTAGAGGGCAGCATTGCTGTTTTTCAGTGGGCTGAAATACCTAATGAAAAGGCCAAATGTTCTTTATTTATTACCTTGAGGGAATTAAGTGTTACCTGGGAGGGAGGTTGTGTGTCGGTGTGTGTTTTGGAGGGTTGGGACCTATGAATTTACTGATATAGGAAACTCCCAATGAGGAAATGCTCTATCAGTACAGATTTGCCACCATTCTGCACCTTAGTTTTAGAAAGTTGATTGGAGACCTGAGAAGTTAAATACCTTGTGGAAGGTCAGAGTCACAAAGTATCAAAGAAACGACTTGAACCTAGGCTTTCCGATTTCCAAGGTCCACTCTCTTTTCTCTGCCACAGTGCCTACCCCAGGGAGGAGTTTGACAATAGGAAATGGCTTAATTGGGTCAGATGGTTGAAGTTTACTCACTTTTGGTTTAATGCAATGAAAATCTATATGTATTAGAGGTAAAGTGCACATATTTCAATTCAATTTAATAAACACTTATTAAGTGCCTACTATGTTCCTGGCATTATGCTAAGCAGTAGGGATACAAATAAGAAAAAGAGTCGAGGGGGCGGAGCCAAGATGGCGGCTGGAAAGCAGGGACTAGCATGAGCTCCCTACCGAGTCCCTCCAAAAACCTATAAAAAATGGCTCTGAACCAATTCTAGAACAGCAGAACCCACAAAACAGCAGAGGGCAGCAGGGCTCCAGCCCAGGACAGCCTGGATGGGCTCTGGGTGAGGTCTATCCCACACGGAGCTGGGAGCGGAGCAGAGCCCAGCATCCCATGGACCAACCAAACCAGGAGCCAGGCGGAGCGGGCCCTAGCACCCTGAGTCAGTGAGCTGCAGCAGTTACCAGACTTCTCAAACCACAAACACCAAAGACAGCGGAGAAGGTTAGTGGGAAAAGCTTCGGGAGTGGAAGGAGTTTGAGGTTCGGCCACTGCCCCGGGGCAGCGGAGGTGGGGCAGCTACAGCTGCTGTTGCTTCTGGCCCTAAGCCCACCTGGTGGGAGGAATTCAGTGGCAGATCAGAGCAGGAGTGTACAGCCTGCTGAAGATCTAAGCCCAGTCTGGGTTGGGGGTTCTTGGGGAAGGAGCAGTGCTGGTGTGGCAGAGCTGGCACATCCCCGCCAAACGTGGAACACAGAACTCTCTAGTCTACGAGCAGTCATACCCTGCTGAAAAACTCAAGCGTCAAGTTGGTTGGTTGGGAATATGGCCAGGCAGCAAAAACGCACCCAGATTCAGTCTCAGACTTTGCATTCTTTCTTTGGTGACAAAGAAGACCAAAACATACAGAGAGAAGAAGTTAACAAAGTCAAAGAGCCTACAACAGAAATCTCCAAGAAAAACATGAACTGGTCCCAGGCCATGGAAGAGCTCAAAAAGGATTTGGAAAAGCAAGTTAGAGAAGTAGAGGAAAAATTGGGAAGAGAAATGAGAAGGATGCGAGAAAACCATGAAAAACAAGTCAATGACTTGCTAAAGGAGACCCAAAAAAATACTGAAAAATATACTGAAGAAAACAACACCTTAAAAAACAGACTAATTCAAATGGCAAAAGAGCTCCAAAAACCCAATGAGGAGAAGAATGCCTTGAAAGGCAGAATTAGCCAAATGGAAAAGGAGGTCCAAAAGACCACTGAAGAAAATACTACTTTAAAAATTAGATTGGAGCAAGTGGAAGCTAGTGACTTGATGAGAAATCAAGATATTATAAAAGAGAACCAAAGGAATGAAAAAATGGAAGACAATGTGAAATATCTCATTGGAAAAACCACTGACCTGGAAAACAGATCCAGGAGAGATAATTTAAAAATTACTGGACTACCTGAAAGCCATGATCAAAAAAAGGGCCTAGATATCATCTTTCAAGAAATTATCAAGGAGAACTTCCCTGATATTCTAGAGTCACAGGGCAAAATAGAAATTGAAAGAATCCATTGATTGCCTCCTCAAATAGATCCCAAAAAGAAATCTCCTAGGAATATTGTTGCCAAATTCCAGAGCTCCCAGATCAAGGAGAAAATATTGCAAGCAGCCAGAAAGAAACAATTTGAGTATTGTGGAAACACAATCAGAATAACCAAAGATCTGGCGGCTTCTACATTAAGAGATCGAAGGGCTTGGAATATTCCGGAGGTCAATGGAGCTAGGATTAAAACCTAGAATCCCCTACCCAGCAAAACTGAGTATCATGCTCCAAGGCAAAATATGGACTTTTAATAAAATAGAGGACTTTCAAGCTTTCTCAGTGAAAAGACCAGAACTGAATTGAAAATTTGACTTTTAAACACAAGAATCAAGAGAAGCATGAAAAGGTAATCAAGAAAAAGAACAAGAAAAAGAAATTGCAAGGGACTTACTAAAGTTGAACTGTTTTGTTCACATTCCTACATGGGAAGATGACATGTATGATTCATGAGACCTCAGTATTAGGGTAGCTGAAGGGAATATGCATATATGTATATATGTTTATGTATATATATATATAAGTGAATGTGTATGTATGTATATATCTCTGTGTGTGTGTGTGTGTATATATATATATATATATATATATATATATATATATATATATATATACAGAGAGAGAGAGAGAGAGGTCACAGGGTAGGTTGAAGATGAAGGGAAGATATCTAAAAGAAATAAAATCAAATTAAGGGATGAGAGAGGAACATATTGGGAGAGGGAGACAGGGAGAGATGGAATGGGGTGGATTATCTCGCATAAAGGTGGCAAGAGGAAGCAGTTCTGTGGGAGGAGGGGAGAGGGCAGGTGAGGGGGGAATGAGTGAACCTTGCTCTCATCAGATTTGGCCTGAGGAGGGAATACCATACATACCCAATTGGTTATCTTACCCCACAGGAAAGAAGAGGGAAGAAGATAAAAAAAAGGGGGGGATGATGGAGGGGAGGGCAGATGGGGGTGGATGTAATCAAAAACAAACACTTTCAAAAGGGGACAGGGTCAGGGGAGAAAATTAAATAAATGGGGAGGGGTTGGGAGGGAGCAAAATATAGTTAGTCTTTCACAACATGAGTGTTGTGGAAGGGTTATACATAATGATACACATGTGGGCTATGTTGAATTGCTTGACTTCTTAGGGAGGGTGGGTGGGAAGGGAGGACGGGGGAGAATTTGGAACTCAAAGTTTTTTATAAAAACAGACGTTCAAAAACAAAAAAAAAAAGTTTTTTGCATGCAACTAGAAAATAAGATACACAGGCAATGGGGAGTAGAAATTTAGCTTGCCCTACAAAAAAGGAAGGGAAAAGGGGATGGGAGGGGAGTGGGGTGACAGAAGGGAGGGCTGACTGGGGAACAGGGCAACCAGAATATATGCCATCTTGGAGTGGGCGGGGAAGGGTAGAAATGGGGAGAAAATTTGTAATTCAAACTCTTGTGAAAACCAATGCTGAAAACTAAATATGTTAAATAAATAAATTAAATTAAAAAAAAAAAAGAAAGAAAAGGAGTCAGCCCCTGCCCTCAAGGGCAATCTAATGGAGGAACACAACACACAAAAGGAAGCTGGAAAGGTGGGAGGGGGCTTTATTTTTCAAAGAAAGTTGTTTTTAGACCCTATGTTATCATTTGATGTTTTACTTTGTCAATATTAAAGTGAAATTTTTGTTTATTTTGGCAAGTATTTTGAAACATTTTAATAAAGGGCTGATTCTTTGATGTGTATTATCTTATTCTTTGAGGAGGGAAAAAATAAGGCTTTGGGGGCAGTTAAATCACAGTGGATAGAGCAGCAGATATGGAGTCAAGAAGACTCATCTTTATGAGTTCAAATCCAGCCTCAGATACTTACTAGCTGTGTGACCCTGGGTAAATCACTTAAACTTGTCTGCCTCAGGTTCCTCATCTGTAAAATGAGGCAGAGAAGGAAATGGCAAACTACTCCAGTATCTTTGCCAAGAAAACCCCAAATGGGGTCGCAGAGAGTCTGAAATGACAGAAGAAGAAGAAGAAGAAAGAGGAGGGGGAGGAACATGGGAGGGGGAAGAGGGGGAGGAGAGGGAGAAGGAGGAGAAGCAATGATTTAAATGGGTCTTATCAAATCAAAAGAGATAATATTTGTAAAAGGTGTAGCACATAGTAAACTCTATGTAAATGCTTATTTAAAAAAAGATTCAGACTAGTCACTCTAATAGATTTAAAGTAGTGGTTCTCAAACATCTTGGTCTTGGGACTTCTTTACACTCTTAAAAATTACTGAAGATTCCACAGAGTTTTTGTTTATATGGGTTAATATCTATTGATATTAACCATATTAGAAATTAAAATGGATACATTTTAAAATTTAAAAATAACATTTAAAAATAACAATACTAAAACCATGTTTCAACAATTCAGCTAGCAGCTGCTGTGCAGGTGTAAAACCAACAACAACCAGCTCACAGAACGCTGCAAACCCAGGTTCTTTTGATCTGCTTTACTAAGGAAAGCCACATTAAGGGGTTAACAATCTCAATTTAATCCAGCATACAAATATCATTCACTTAGTTCAGGGGAAAAAGCCAGCACACTGAACTTCAGAGCAAATACAATCAAATTGCAAAGAGACCCAATACAATTCATAGTTACCAAGAAAACCATCAACATCTGAGTTCAGCTGGAAGGCCCTTACAGTGGCTGCCCAGAGTCCCACACCTCCAGGAGAGCCTTCAGCAAATAGCCCCGTTCTCCCTTTTTATACAGTTTCAGATGTCATAAACCGTCATCTGAGCCACCAGAACTTAGGCTCCTATGATTGGCTTTGGTTTTAGCACCTCCCTTCATTGGCCCCACCTGGAGTCCCACCTTAGATACCAATTCACACCCATATAGGCTTAGCACCTAATAGTTAGGGGTTTGGGCCTGGGGCTTGGCACCTAGTAAGACTCAATCGAAGACACTGAATTAATCAAAGGAAACAAAGGCCAAACTCTTCAAGGATCCCCAATACAACCCATTACATGTTAACATAAAAATATTGGTATGAAAAAACCATATTTTCCAAAACAAATAAATTTAGTGAGAAGAATGGCAGTATTTTACATATTTTTGCAAATCTCTTTAATGTCTGGCTTAATAAAAGACAGCTGGATTCACATATCTGCTTCTATATTCAATCTGTTATGATACACTGTTTGAGTTATGAAGTAAATCCAGCCTCAGAAGGATACGTACAGCAGTTAGAAAAGGGATTTTTTTAATATTAGTCAATACTATTATGAAAATATTTGTTTACCTTGAAGACCCCCTAGAAGGGTCTAAAGGACCCCTACAGGGCTGTGTGCCACATGTTTGAGGACTGATCATTTAAAAGAATGTGGATATTCTGCTGGTGAGCTCTAAGTCACAGAGCATCACACTCTGCACAGTCAAAGGGGCAGGTCCAAAGGGTTACGGAGAGACATACCATAGATAAAAATAGACTGCAGCACATCACTGGTGACAAACTGCATACAAGAAGCAGCAGAGAAGGAGGCCGACCAACCAAATGACAGATGTCAGGAAAGGATATTAGATGGAAAGTCTTTGTTTCACACTGATCCCAGAATCATATTAGAAGACCTAGGTTTCAGCTGAAGAATGAGACATACATTTTTGAACATGGTAAATATGCAGATTTTTTTCACTTTGTTTATTTGCTACGTGTGTGTGTGTGTGTGTGTGTGTATGTGTCCCCATGAGGGGGAGGGAAAAGAACCTAGCAATAGTGTTGCCAAGGGAGAAAAAGGAGAAAGGAAAGAAAAGAGGATCTTTGATGCCTTTTTAAAATGCACAGTAGAGAAGACAAAAAAGTTCAGACAAGCAGGACAGCTTTAAAAACCACATATTAAATTTATTGTACGCTAAAGCAAGTTGTATGTAATAGAGATGTGTGGTTTCACACACAATCCTCCTTTCCTGTTCAACTTTCTAAATGGAAATACTTTAAAAAAAAGTTTTTTGGTGCTTGTGAAGTGGAGAATTTTTTAAAAATATAAAAGGCAGATTAAAAAACAATTAAGGGGGAAAAATAAAGATACATATCAAGTGAAAATGAGGAGCTAGAACAAAATTGCAGTATGCTTCAGGTGATGCCATAAAAAGTCAGTTCTGCAATTATGATTTCAGGCAAAGCGACAATAAAAGCAGAAAGTCTAATGAGAGATAAAAAGGAAATGTATAATATGTGCAAAGTCACCTAAGACAATGAAACCATATCACCATTTAATATACATGTGTCACACAGTATTTATAACAGGAAAAAAATCTATCAGGTTCTTACCATTTTATTGTTGTTCAGTAGTTTTTCTAATAGTGTCCAACTCTTCATACTTCTTAGCTTGGAGTGATTTTTATTCCTACCTCTCTCTTTATGCAACTTCACACACATATACACTACATGCTAACATGTAAGTGGGTTTGAGCTCCATCGACAAAAGACCCTAGGGACGAAACAGCACCTAAACAATTAGCATTTACATTTTTTAGAGGTCGCATCATTAGAGATATTTGTTCTTCGGTCATCTCTGACTCTTTGTGGCCCCATTTGGGGTTTTCTTGGCAAAGATACTGGAGTGGTTTGCCTTTTCCTTCTCCAGCCCATTTTATAAATGAGGAAACTGAGACAAACAGGGTTAAGTGACTTGCCCAGGGTCACAGTAGCAAATGTCTAAGGGTAGATTTGAACTCAGGAAGATGAGTCTTACTAATTCTAAGCCCAGGATTCTATTCATTGCACTACCTAGCTGCTCTGTCATCCTATCCCATGTTTTCTCATCTATTAAATGCAAGATTAAAAATGTACCTTGGCAATCTGGTGAAGGCTATGGACCCTTTCTCAGAAGAATGTTTTTCAAATGCGTAAGATATAATATATAGGATTACCAAGGCAACCAAAGGTTAGTGGAAATAAAAATGTAATCTTTGTCTCTTCCAAGTTCACAGACCCTCTGAATTCCATGGTTCTCAGGTTCAGAAACCCTTCTTGCAAGTAGTTACAGTGTACAGGGTAGAGGGCTGTTCACTGGTGGGTGAACTCCATGGGCTCTGGTATCAGTCTAGCTGGTGGCACTTAACCTTTAAATAAAATTATCCCCATGCTACAAGGGAAAGAACCCAAAAGTTGGAGCCAGAGAGCCTTGGTTTGAAGCTAAGCCTTGACACTTCCCACTTCTGTGACCCTGGACAAGTCATGAACATCTCTGGCTCTCACTTTATTCATTTATAAAATTAGGCAGGGGGAAGAGCTGGGCACAATGACTTCTCAGGTCCCTTCCATCTCGAGGTCAACAATCTAATGTTTTGAGCTTGATAATCAGACTGTCTACTTCATAAGGAAAGGTGGTGGCTGCATTCTCTATCCCCTACCTCCCTTATGAGGGTTGGAAGGGGTGGGTGGGGCGGGTATAACCTTTGTGTCTGTATGGGAAATGACTTCACAGAGATCACAGATGGGGGATTAACAAGAGTTAGCTCAGGTAAGAAAACAGATGATAGAGAGAGTCTAAAAGGAACAGACCAGGTGAAGCTAGGACAGCAGCCAAAGACGGGCCCAGGCAGGGCCAGGCATGCTGGCATGAACTGACACAGATTTGTCGAAATAGAAGAGGTCTACCAAACTGACAGCTTCTTCAGGGCAAAGATCATGATTTTTCTCCTAGTTTATTCATGTTCATATTCCTCTCAAGTCTTAACACATAAATTTTATCTTATGTTTTGCTTCACTTAAATAAAATTTAGTATGCAAAAAAATACATACTTATAAAATAAGATAAATTATAGGGCAATTATTTCCACAGCTTCCTTAAATCATTCTGCCTGTCAGTATGTTTAAGGGTTTCTTTATAATGGGTAATTAGTATTAATAGCTTACCTTTATATTGTGCTTTTAGAACCCTCTGAAGGTAGGTGGTGCAAATATCATTATCCCAATTTCATAAGTGAGAAACTGAGATTCACAAACTTTAAATAACATCCCTAAGGTTGCGAAGTTAAAAAAAAAGTATTAGGGCTGGGAACTGAAAACAGCTGGTCTGACTCTAACCCTGGTACTCTTTCCAGTATACCTGATTGCCTGACATAGAGACTAGGGACAGAAAAACTTTAAGCTAAAGTGTTGGAAACAATTGGTGATAGAAAATGAATCAAAAATAAAGATCAAATGGTCTCTGAAAATATGGTATTAGTCAATCAGTAAAAAGAATTCAATACGCCAAAATCAAATTTATAACTTTACTCGGAGGCACTAATTTATGGCTTACAGTGTTAACTAAGATGAAGCGACCAGGTCTTTGGCCTAGGGCAGGAAATTTAAAGGGCCCCAATGACAGAATCATCCCCTTTTCATAAGCAGCCACATCCCTCTCTTCCCCCACAACGTACGCTGCTAACAATTGCCCCAGGTGCAAGAAATTGCTAGGTATGTTCCAATGCTTGAGGACTACCTTCCAAAAAAGACATAAACTGAATTAAAAAGCAAGCCTCTGTGTAGTCTGTACGTTAAATTTCTGCAAAATTGAATTTACCTAAAAAACCAACAACAGTATTTTGAGTTTCCACAAAGAAAAGTACCACACAAAATCAAATAAATAGCATTTCTTTGGCTCTCCAACTGGTCATTAGAAATAAAGCCCCAAGCCTAAATAATAAAAAAAAATGTATCTAACTTCTGAATCTAGTTGCCTTAGGAGACTGAGGGAAATACAGAAATAATACATGCTGAACACCTGGTAAGAGGCAGCATGCTATATAACAGAGCACTGGACTAGGAGTGAGGAGCCCTGGGTTCTGGCCTCAGCTGTGCCACAAATTAACTATGGGACTCCGGCAAAGTCATTCCACACCCTCTCAGACTCAGTTTCCTTTTCTGCAAAATGAAAGGTGTTTATCAAAAGTTCCTTCAAGCTCCAAAGATTCTAAAGATTCTATGAAATTACATTATGAGATCCATTCACAGAGAAGAGAGTCTAGTTCTCAGTGGGATGGTGGGAAATGAAGCGAAGAAATAACAGCATTCTCAGCAAAAATGCGTTAAGGTAGTGTTTTAAGACTACATGACAGTTTGGGCAGATAAACCCATTTTAGTGAACAGAGAAATAGTTATGAACAGCAATCAGATAGTTCTCATTCTGTGGCAGTTATCAATGTTGGGTAAGGAGGCAGGGAAAGCCCTGCCACCACCTAATTTATTTCTTTAATAATGATTTGTAAGTAACTAGTAAATAGACAGATAGGTGGCAAAGCCAATAGAGTACTGGGCCTGAAGTCGGGAAGACTTATCTTCCTGGTTCAAATCTGACCTCAGACACTTACCAGCTGTGTGACCTCATACGAGTCACTTAACACTGTTTGCCTCAGTCTTCTCACCTGTAAAATAAGCTGGACGAGGGAATGGCAAACCACTACATTACCTAGGCCAAGAAAACCCCAAAAGGGCTTTGAACAGAGAGTTGAACAATGAACGAAATGACTGAACGATAACAACAAAAACTTAGTGAATAAAATCAACGTCTATGAAATTCTTACTCTTTCACCTTTTAAAGAATAATGCATTATTACCTCATCCTTTTAAGGAATCGGAAGATCCAAAGCTCTGAAACTGACACCCCCCAAAAAAGGTTAGAGAAAGTGAATTTTTAAAAAGTGAAAAAGAAAGGCAGAGTTTTGGCAGATGGATTTCCCAAGAAAAGCCAAGGTTCATGTTAAGTCGGCCAACATTTTAGAATTAGTGAGACAAGAACCTAAGGTCTTTGTTCTGAGGTCCAGTCCTCAAAGCCTATGTCCCATGCTCTTATCTTATGCTTATCCTAAAAATTACCCCATAATATATCACTTTATTTAATATCTCTGTGCTTAAAAGAAGTCTGAATATATCCATGGACACTTTCTTTTCCCTAAAACAACAACACAAGATCACTCTGAGTTATGAGAGGCAAAATATATTTGTTAATACAAACTTCTCAGTAGTTACTGATAAATTTCATAGATTTTTTATGAAATTCAAATTTCATAAATTTCTTATGCTTTTCAAAACTCACCAAAAACTCAGTCAAGGTGGTGTGGTGTGTCCCAGAATCATAGATCTAGAAATGAAAGGGAATGTAGAGGCTATCTAATTATACCTTCTTATTTTACAGATGAAGAAATAAGACCTGGAGATAAGGTCAGTAACACAGCCAACATCACATAAGTAGTGAGGTACAGAGCACAGATTCCAACTGGACTACCAAGTGAGGGCCCCAGTGACAAGAGGAATCCATTCCGGCTGCATTTACCAGAATGGGATTCTCCCTGTGAAGGGTATCATGGAAGTTATAAATAGAAAGGAATGCCTAAAAGCGAAGCTTACAATGGCGTTATTTTTGTAGTTTTCCCACACACAGAAAAGACAAAATTGAAACCTCCAACAACCATTGGGCCGTAGGATTTCAGAGATCAAAGAGATGACTTTCTTCCTTCTTTCAAGGTCCAGCTCAAACATCATCTTCTCCATGGGGCTTTCACTGATTTTACATGGAAGAATTCTAGCCAAATTAGCACGGCAATTTATTTGAAACACATATTTATATTAGAATCTGTTGTCACTCATCAGTACATGACTACAGATTCCCTGCCCCGCCCCCCACCCCTCCGAACTGACAATTCCACACCCACTATTTTGATTTTTGGACAATCCAACTACTAGTTTATCCACCAATTTTTTTTTCTTCGTGTCACTTCTCTTATGCACACTATCATATTCCATTTTGAATTATGGTTATTTTTGCACATTTCCCACCTCTCCTACCATAAACTGCAAACCCCATGAAGGCAGGGATCCTGACTTTTTTTCTTTGCTTTACTTACAACACTTAGCAAGAGCATGTCTTAAACAAATTAAATGTTCAGTGAATGAATAACGTTGAACACATTTTCCAGATAGGGAAACTGAGCATCAGAGAGATGGAGTGATTTGCTCAATCTCATCCAGTTCATAATGAGTACCCAAACCAGGATATCTGTCAGACTCTGCACTTGACGATAATTGAGAGGAAGGTGAGGAATAGGGAAAGACAGAAATACTATCATTATTAATTTTGAAACTGGGTCTGCCTATCTTACCCAGGCTAGAAATCCATTCATGGGCCCAGCCTTGTCACTGATTGGCACTGGAGTGCAGTTTACCTGCTCTATTTCTGACCTAGGCTAGTTTGTCCCTTCTTAGACCATCTGGTGGGTCCCTGCTCCCAGGGACTCCCCTTATTGGTGTTGGACTTAGCATAGATGCCTGATCAGCCTCAATCTGACTGCAGCTCAGAACCAGACTCAAGCAAACCATCAGCCTCCATCTCTTCAGTAGCAGGAACTAAAGTCATGCACTACCACACATTATATATTCTATTATTTTTTTCATGCAAGCCTAGATTACAGTGAATTATTGCTCTGAGGCAGAGGGTCACAGAATGTTGGAGTTGGGAGGAGCCTTGAGAGGTCATTTAAGCCAACTTGAAATGGAATCTCCTTTATAGAAAGCATCACAAGTGGTTATTCATTTTCTACTTGAAGATATCCATTAATGGGTGATTACTACCTCCTGAAGCAGCCCATTCCATATCTGGACAGCTATTAAATTTTTCCTTTAATCTTATGGAAATCAGCGTTTCTGCCATTTCAAACACATCTCTTCTAGTGACAAACCTTGACGGGGTGGGGGTGGGGGAGACAAAACAAATCTATCGCCAGCAATCACTGTACCAGCTAGGTCATTTCTTCTCCAAGGTCCTTCGTCATGGTCTCCAGCCCCCTCACTCCTCTCCTCTGGACACATGAATCTGTCAAACATCCTTCCTAAAATGTGGCCCCCAGTGCTGGACACAGTATTCCAGGGCAATGTAAAGCAGGCATTAAATATAAAATGGGTTATAAAGTGGCAAGGGACTCCAGATGTCATTCAGTCCTAGCCCCTCATTTTGGAGATGAATAATAGTTTGAAAAGTTAAAGCACTATATAAATGTTTGTTATTTTTGAAGTGGTAGAGCTAACATTTAAACCCAGGTCCTCTGAATACAAATCCAGTATTCATTCCAGTGGCCCATGATACCTCTTATCTATTGGCACACCTGAGATGACAAGTACACTCCTAGGGCTAATGATCTCTGGATTTCTTTCCAGGCTCAGCTGGCTCTAAAACAGGTGCTCTTAACCAGGAGTCCATGAATAGATTTCAGGACATCCACGAACTTGGATGGGAAGGAAAAAAAAATCACTATTTTATTTTTATTTATTTTTCTCTAAACTCAAACTCAATTTTAGCATTTCCTTTAGTTATGAATGTAGGCAAAAAAACCATAGCAGTATTAGCAATACCTGTGACTTTGTCACCATGAGAACTTATATCTTTTCATATATTACAAATGTCACAGAAATCTCAAAACATCATTTATGCTCATTACTATTTTAAAATTACTACCATTATTAGACCTACCCCTGGATAAATTCATGACAAATTGTTAAAAATATTTTAATAATTATATTTCAATATTATTTTTCTTTGTAATTCTATGTACTTTATAGATTTAAAAACATTACTCTGAGAAGGGGTTTACAGGCTTTACTATATTCCCTAGGAGTCCATGACATAAAAAAGGTTAAGAACTCTTGTTTAGAGAGATAGACATACAGATCCAGATTCAAATGGACATAAAGAAATATAAATAGAGATCTGTGTGAACATGGGAGCAGCTAGGTGGTACAGTGTATGGAGTGCCAGGCCTGGAGTTAGAAAGACTCATCTTCTTCCTGAGTTCAAATCTGGCCTCAAATATTTACTAGCTGTGTGGCCCTAGGCAAGTCACTTAACCCTGTTTGCCTCAGTTTCCTTGTCTGTAAAATGAACTGGAGAAGGAAATGGTAAACTACTCCAGTATCTTTGCCAAGAAAACCCCAAATAGGGTCACAAAGAGTCAGACATGACTGAAATGAGTGAACTGAACAACAACTGGACCTAGAGAACTATATCCTAGGCAGCTGATGCAAGACAATGAACTCAATCAAGAATTGAATAGACAGATTAGGTTGGATGGGATCGAATTGGGGAATGTCACAGTTTTCAATGATCCCAAGACGTTCCATGCCACAAACCCCATTTCTTTGTCTTCAGTATCCTCAATGTGATGCCGTATGACTGAGAATCATGACATACTCTCATTCAGAGGAATCAAAATTAAAAGTCATCTGAAGGCCAAAGACAAGTTTCATGATGAGTTTAGGTAGGTTGCCTTGTATTATAAACTTGCAACAAGAAGTAGAACAAAAGGAAATGAGAGCATGCGTTTGATCCCAGACTGCACTGGAGCACAGATCTAAGTCCATAATGGGAAGGAAAGGGAATATGCATTTATAGAGTGCCTGCCTACGTGCTAGGCAATGTGGTAAGTGCTTTTACAAATATTATTTCCTTTGATCCTCACAACATTCCAAAATAAGCGCTACCACTATCCCTACTTTATAGTTGATGGGGGAATGGTTGAGCAAGTTATAGTAATATAGTTGTTATAGAATTGTTGTTCCGTCGTGTCCAACTCTTTGTGACTCCATTTGGGGTTTTCTTGGCAAAGGTACTGGAGTGGTTTATCATTTCCTTCTCTAGCTCATTTGACAGACGAGGAAACTGAGGCAGGTTAAGTGACTTGCCCAGGATCACACCGCCAGTAAATGTTTAAGGCTGTATTTAAATTACACTCAGGACAGGTTTCAAACTTATATGAGGCTCCTCAAAGACCCTCTACTTCAACTGCCTTATTTTACAGGTGAGGAAACTGAGGCCAAGGACTTGCTGAAGGTCATAAAAGTAATATCAGAAGTGAGATTTGAACTCAGCTCCTTGGATGATAGATGATCATAGATTTAGGACTGAGAAAGATCTTAGATGCCACTGAATCTAATTCTCTAATTTTATAGATGAAGAAACTGAGGTACAGAAGGATGGATCCAACTTGCTCAAGGGTCACACATTTAGCAAACATCTAAAACAGAATCAAAGCCGAGGTCCTCCTCGCTCCAAGCCCAGCACTCTATCTGCCGTTCCACAGAGCGGCCTCCAAAACCAATACATTTTCCGCAGTATTAGGGATGACGAGAAAAGGTGGGTTGGTCAAGTAACAAGGAAAGAAAACTGAAAAGAAATCCTAAGTACTACGCTGGTAACCCTGAAATATTAAAAAGAACCAGTGGAAGAGCTCCAGGATGTTGTCGATTACTTGGTAAAGCAAATAATAATCACCCCCTGGATTCTTCTTCCAACTGTTTGTCATCATTTCTCTAGGAAAATACCTTCTCATTGATAACAGTGGAGTCACAACATTTGGACTCTAACACTGTAGTGCCTGATGTGCTTGCTACATGAGGAAGCAGAAATGGCATTAAAGAAAATGAAGACTGGAGAAACGGCTGCACCAGAGCAAATATTTAGAGGCAGAGGATCTCTGTATAAGAAGAAACACAATTCTGAGGGTGTTAAATGATCGCTTCTCAAGACACCTGAAAGAGGGGATGATAACTGAGCAACTGTATAAAAACCGTTATGACTCAAGCAGTGACTTAGAAGACATCGGTAACTATGAAACCTGCTGAGGTCGAGAGAGTGTGAGTGATCTGGGTTCAGATACTGCTCTGACCTTTCATAGTTGTGTAATCATGGTCAAATGACTTAGATTCTTGGAGCTTGTTTCCTGATCAGTAAAAGGAGGTAATATCATCTGCACTATTTACCTTACGGGGCTATTGTGAGCATCCGTGATCCTCAAACACCACCACCCCCTTCCTGCTCAGTAGGTCACCTCACCAAACATGTCACTGAAAAAATTGAGGCCATCCGTCTCGAGCTCCCTCTTCTCTCTCACTCTACACTGAAAACCACTCAAGCATCATCACTCATTCCAGCCTCCTTTGTTCCAGTCTGGTAGACAGAGGTGGCTCTTCCCCTGCCAACCCCTCTACTTGGGCCCTCGATCATATTATCCCCTCCGCTAGGTTGTCCCTTCAATTAATTTCTCTTTCTAGCGTTCAGACTCTCTTTATCCCATTTATCCTATTGCTTAAAAACATGCTCAGATCTCCCCCGACCTTAAGATTCCTTCACTCCATCCTGTGATTCCCTCAAGTTAACATCCTGCGTCTGTTCTCCAAACTCTTGGAAAATGCGGCCTGTTCTTTTTACCTCCACTCGCTCATAGCAGAATTCTCAACCTTGTGTAATTGCTTCCAATCTTATCGCTCGACTGAAACGGCCGTTTCCAAGGTTACCCGTAATTTCTCCATCGCCACCTCTGGTGACCTTACCTCTGGCCTTATTATTCCTCCTGACCTCTACCGTATTTGACACCGCTTACACTCGCACTGCCCTGGGTGTTCCTGGTTCTTCTCCTGCTCGTCTATTCCTTTACGAGATCACCGCCCCTGTTGTAACTATATGAAAAGATGTATCTAAGGACTACCTTGGGTCCTCTTCTCTCTCTGTTCTCTTCTCAGGAGCACCCTGGTTAAGTCACTCGTTCCCAAGGGCTTGAATCTCACCGCTATGCATGCAGCTCAGCCTGTATATCCTTAACCCAGGCTCTCTCTTGAATTCTAGTCCCACGTAACCAACGGCTATACTATAGGGCATCTATTTCTAGGTATTAATTACAATAATAACTAACATATATATATATATCATACGTATATTATATATGTGTGTATCTATAGATAAATAGATGGATAATACTTTAAGGCTTGCAAAGTGCCTGGTTCTCGCAACAACCTGTGATGTAGGTGCTACTAATCCCATTTTATAGAAACTGAGGCTGAGAGGTTAAGTGACTTATCCAGGGTCATCCGTCTAGAACGTGTCTGAGGCGGGCTTTCCTGACTTCAAGTCCAGCACTCTATCTACCAGGTAACCTAGCTGCCTTAAAGTTAGTGCGTCTAAAATTTAACTCATTTTGTTTTTCCCTTAACCCCCCCGCCGTATCTTCCAAACTTTCCTTTTTCTGCTGAAAGCACAACCCTTCTTCCAGCTCAAACCCAGGTTTGAACATTCAGTCATTTTTCATTCCTAGATCACCCTCTCTACTTCACATCCAATCAGATGCCAAGACTTATCTAGCACACCTCCACAAGGTCCCACAGAACCGTCCCTTTTTTTCATGTATACAGCAACTACCATCGTTCAGAGCCTCATCACCTCTTGCCTGGATTACTGTAAGGGCCTCCTAACTGTTCTTTCCCCATCTCATCTCTTCTGTCTCCAATTCACCCTCTGGACAGCCATGAAATTGACGCTCCTTAAGTCCAGAACTGACCACTGGCCTCTCCTACTCAAGAAGCTCCAGCGTTTCCCTATTGTCTCTAGGACCAACTATAAACCCATTGTTTGTCCGTTAAAGCCTTACACAATCTCACTCCAACCTACCTTTCTAGGTTCATGTCACATACTCTAAATGCTTGCTAACCTGGCCCACTGGCTTTATTCCATACATGACATTACATCTCAGGCTGTCTTCCTCACCTCTGCCTCGTAGAACCCATTGCTTCCTTCGAAGCTGAGCTGAAGTGCCCCCTCCTATAGGAGGCCTACCTGAACCTCAGAGGCTAGTATCCTATCCCAAAGGAAATTATTTTCTATATGATTTGCATTTTATTTTCAATATATACATTTTTCTGCAGAACATAAGTTCCTTGAGGGCAGGGACTGTTAAAAAAAATTTTAATTTCCTGAGCCTAACCTGAGGTCTGACACATGGTAGAAACTTAGGATCATAGATTTAGAACTGAAAGGGTTAGAGTTGGAACTTCCAGCTCTTCATACTGAGGCTTAGTGAGAGTAAGTGACTGGTCCAGGGTCACACAATATCTTAATAAATGAATTGAATATCTGCAAAACACTTTGTGAATCTTAAAGCAGTACGTAAATGATAACTACTAATGTAATAAAATATGAAAATAAGAGGAAAGGAAAGCTTCCACAAAGGATATTCTATAGCATGTCATTTGTCTACAGTTACAGAACTGATTGAAAGGCTCAAAGAAAATAAAATCTCACTGTATTTTGTTGCTCTTCAGTCATGTCTGACTCTTCATCACCCCATGGACTATTTATTGTCTGTGGGATTTTCCTGGCAAAGGTACTGGACATTTCTTTCTTCAGTGTGTCCCCATTTCACAAGTGAGGAGCCGAGGCAAATAGAGGTTAAGTGACTTGCTCAGGGTCACACAGCTAGTAAGCATCTGAAGGCAGATTTGAACTCAGATTTCCTGACTCCAGGCCCAGCACTCTATGCACTACACCATCTATTTTATTTGGTTGATATCTCCTCCTTATTTGAGGCTCTTCTCTTAAAAGGAGTCTCTAATTCACACACTAAAATCATAAAAGATTCCCTAACACAACAACATAATAACTTTGCTCCATGAGCCTCTGATTATTAATACGAAGTGAGGCATAAAACAATGGTGCCCTGTCACTGACACAGTCGTTCAGAACAAACAATGAATTGAAGAGGGGTTCCTTATAGATAGAGAGGTGCAGCAGCCGTGAAGCAGAAACATAGAATAAGAGACAGAAGGCCCATCCACGGCACTGACTGGTACCTATGGGCTGTGAAAATACCAAGGACCCCATCACGTTGGGCAGACTCCCTGTGGGAGACTTAAGGGAAGCTATGGAGGATGAGAGGTCATGGGTAGATTGTGATACACACCAATGTGGGAAACAGCTAGTGGATAGAGCACTGGACTTGGAGTCAGGAAGACCTGAGTTTGAATCCTGCCCCAGACACTTATTAGCCGTGTGACCCTAGCAGAGTCACTTAACCCTCTGTTTACTTCAGTTTCCTCAACTGTACAAAATGGGGATGATGATGATGATGATGATGATGATGATATCACTTACCTCGAAGGGTTGTGGTGAGGACTAAAAGAGAGAGAGGTGCAAAGTGCTTTGCAAGAGGCACTACATACATGCTGTTGCTAGTCAGTCATTTCAGTCGTGTCTCACTCTCCACGATCCCACTGGGGGTTTTCTTGTCAAAAATACTAGAGAGTGCTTTGCCATTCCCTTCTCCACGACATTTTACAGATGAGGAAACCGAGGCAAATCGGGTTAAGTGACTTGCCCAGGGTCACACAGCCAGGCAGTGCCTGAGGGCGGATCTCAACTTGGGAAGAAGAGTCTTCCTGATCCCATGCCCGGCCCTCTATGCATTTTGCCACCTAGTTGCTCTTATAAATACTAGCTATCAAGTAATCTGTCATTTGTTCAGGTCCAAGTACTGGCTTTGTTTAAATTAAGATATACGTACCCTAAGAAAAAAGATGACTCTGTACAGAAGATCAACCAATCAATCAACAGGCATTGATTAAGCACCTACCAGGAACTGCGGATACAAAGACAAAAATTAAACGCCCCGCCTGTTTGATTCTGGGAAGCAATATGTATGTACACAGCTAAGTTTACACAAAATACATACAAAGCAATTCGGAGGGAGAGGCACTAGCAGCTGAAAGATCAGGAAAGGCCCCAGGGAGGGCATGGCACCTGAACTAAGCTTTGAAGGAGGGGAGATTCTCAGACAGAAATGAGAGACAGGGACAGATAGAGAACATGTAGATGAATTTGGCTGCACTGTAGAATGTATGAAGGGCTGAAATGTGTAACCAACCTGGCAGGGTGGGCCAGAGCCAGTGTGAAGGGCTTTAAATGCCAAATAGGGGAGTTTGCATTTTTCATAAGTCACTAGAGATTCTTGAGGGGGGTGGTGCTGGGATCAGAACTGTGGTTAAGGGGTATCACTTTGCTAGCCATGTAGGAGATGACCTAGAGACTGGAAATAGGAAGACCAATTAGGAAACTGTTGCCACAGTCCAGGCAAGGAGAGGCAATGAGGGCCTGAGCTAGCTTAGTACTTAGTGTTGGAGGAAGGGTACAAATGAGGGAGGTGTTCATAGGATTGTAGATCTGAAAACGAAAGAGACCTTCAAGGTCACCTAGTCCACCTCCCTCATTTCACAGAGGAGGGCGCTAAGGCCCAGGTTGAGTGACTCACGTAATGTCATACAAGCAGTGACAGAGCTAAGACGGGCCCTCCACTTCTTGGATGGCCAAACAGTACTGGGCACCCCATTGGACATGAGAGCCAGGAATTCTGAAGGAGCAGTTAAGAAGAGCCCAACGTTGTGACTCCAGATGAAGGAGAGCAGTTACTTCAGCTGCAACAGGGGATCTCAGAAGAGAGGAGGGTTGGGGGGGACAATGAGTTGTTTTGGTCACATTGAGTTTGAGATGCCTGTGAGACAGCCAATATTATTAAAGGCATCATTTAAGTCATTATTAAAGTATTAAATCTACGAACCTCACTAAGACTGTTGGGACATCCTTGATGTTCAGTCGTGTCCGACTCTCTTCGACCCCATTTGGGGTTTTCTTGGCAAAGATGCCAGAGTGGTTTGCCATTTCTTTCTCCGTCTCATTTGACAGATGAGGAAACTGAGGCAAACAGGGTTAAGTGACTTGTCCAAGGGTCACACGGCTACTGAGGCTGGATTTAAACTCAGGTCTTCCTGACTCCAAGCACTCTAATCCACTGCACCATCTACCCCTTTGAGATATTCAGCAAATGCTTAATAAAATGAATAATCTTATAGCACAGTACTTATACCTTTCTTAATGTTGCTTTATTTCAAGATAGTAGTGGTTCTTTAAAAAAAATTTGTACTGCAGATACTTTCCAGATATGCTTTCTCTAAATCCTCCAAGGGGAGGGGATTAAATGATTCAGAGGATTGGTAATGGGATATGTAAGCCTTTAATTTATGGGTCACTGGTTCAAATGCACCTTGAGTTCACAGTAACCAAAGTCGATTTGTCTGACAGTTGGTATTGTATCTCAGCTCAGTTCTAAGTGGTACCAGGTTCGAATTTCTTAACATCTCCAAGACGATATTTATCCGAAATCTCCACCGAAGGAATATAGTCACCATAAACGGAAACTTGAATGACATTCACCGTTGAGCAGGTGATTTTTTAGAGATAGGGACAGAAACCTGGACAGCTAATAGCAAATGTTGCGAGTGGCACAACTCTGGTTTGCATTTGGATTAATCACTGTTAGAGCCAAGGGCAACGAGGCCTTTAAAAATTCCATTACCTCTAAAAGTAAGAACTCCATAGATTTGTGATGCTATTTTCTTCAGACATCCCCGAAATGCCGAAAATGCAGAGGGATCCTCCCACAATCTTATTTGCTATTGCAAATTAATCTGAACAATCTGTAAGACATTGCCACATCTTTCGGTTTTTACTATGAGCTCAGTCTGCAGCAAGCCTAGTAAAAGGTGACTTCTCACTCGCTAACAACGTAAAAATGTATCAGCATCTCTATTAAAACTTTGATATAAAAGAATGTTTTCTCTCATCACTTGTGTAACACCATTCCTCTAAATGAACTGACAAATACTTTCCTAAATACCCCCAAATACTTTCACCATTGCCTCAAGCCTTAAGATGTAAGTTAAAAAAATAAAAGGAAATTTCATTCAACTCAAAATAAATATAAACAGAAAACGGGTCTACCAGAATTGTCTTCGGGTCTTTTTTTTTTTTTTTTAAGTTCCTGCAGTATTGTTTCGCTAAATATGGGACAGGGCTGTTTGCACACTTCCTGGTATAATAAAAATGACAGCTTGAGCGGAAAGGAGGAGAAAGAATATTTCCTTAGGGTGGAGACACTTGGTGTAATATTTACTGAAGCCCTGTAATGGAACACATAAAGGCATAGCCCCCACTCTACAGATCTGGTCTCCTAAGCCTTTCAACAAGCAAATGGAAAAAAGAAAATGTGGAATCGGGGCTGGGGATGGCTAATCACTGCGGGGGGGAGGGGGGAACGACTGCAAAAGAGAGGTTAAAAAATCATTTCTCCGTCTAAAAACGGAGTCAAGTTCCCAGACTCTCTCTGTTTCAATATTGCCTTTATTTGCAGAGTGAGAACGTGACATAAAAGGAAAGGAGGATGGTGGAAACATAGACTCGCTTCCATCTCACTCATGAAAAAGTGAAATACCAGGTTTTACAATTGAGCCTCTCCAGCCGGCACAGGCAGTCTCATATTTGCACAACTCACCTGGGCCTTTCAGTTACAAATCCACCTCCTTAAGGAGCCGGGTGAAAAAGCGAGAACAATCAATAAGAAAAAATCCTCGGGGCTATAAATCAGCCACGTGGAGCTGCTGCCGCCGCAGTTGCTCTAGACTTCCTGGTTTCAGGTCTTCCCTACCGGGGTTTTGGGGCGCGGGGTTACTGTAGGGAAGGTCATAGCCCAGAGTGGGCTAGCCCTCAATGTTAAAACAGGAGAACCGAAAACCAGCGGCTTCTCCCTGAAGAAGTTATTAATAATCCTAAGAAGCGGAGTAGGGAGGGGGGAAGTTTTGTGTAGCTGAGAAACTCAAAGGCGCGGGGCTAAGACTGTGTCATAACCAGACGCCGAGGGAAGAGGAGTTGGGGTGGGGAGCTGAGAGGGCCCGGGAGAGTTGGGTGCATGAGGTCGGGGAGCCCGCCTGCTGGCTAGGAGAAGGGGTCGGCTCTGCGCAGCGGAGGATCGAGGGTGGGCAGAGCTTGGCACGGCTCGGGAAGGAGGTTGGAGGGGGCGCGTCCGCGCAGAGCCCCGAGACTCGCGTTTGTGGGGGCTGGAGCGGCGTAAGAGAAGAACCCGGAGAGCCAGAAGCTAGTAGAGGAGTTGGTGCCCAAAGCCCCGGGAGGCAGCTGTAGCGGCGGCGGCGGCGGGCGGGCTACTGGGAGGGGGCGGCAGGCGGAAAAAGAGTTAAGGGAGGAAGGTGGAGAGCATAGGGGAGTTCCGGATCTGGGAGCTGCCAAGGGCAGGCAGGGAGTGAGCGGGGCGGGCGGCAGCGGTAGCAGGGGAGGAGGGAGGGGGAGGGAGGAGGAGGAGGAGTGCAGCCCGAGGAGCAGGGCTGGAGGAGGGAGAGGGGGGTGGAAGGAGGAGGGAGGGAAAAAGCCGTGGTGGTGGTGGCGGCGGCGGCTGCGCTGGGGCTGGTGTGTCTCCCGCTGCTGCTGCTGCTGCCGCCGGAGGAAGATGAGGCTGAAGATCGGGTTCATCTTACGCAGTTTGCTGGTAGTGGGAAGCTTTCTGGGGCTGGTGGTGCTTTGGTCATCTCTATCCCCCCGGCCTGACGGCCAGAGCCCGCTGAACGGGATGAGGGTGAGTGACCCGCGGCGGGGTGGGACCTGCAACTTGTGCGGGGGTTAGCTGCGTATAGCGGGAGGAGGGGGAGGCGGCTTGGGGGGGGGTCTTGGAGAGGATCTGGGAAAGTGGGTGGTTGTCCGCCGCAGCTCCGCAGGTGGTGCTACTGCTGCAGCCGTGGAGGCGGGGGTGGGCAGCTCCGGGGGTGCCCAAGCCCCCCGTGACACCCCTCCCTCGGAGCACACCCAGACGGTGTGCAAGCATCGCCTCCTCCTCTTGTCCCTGCCCCGCCCCCCTTGCCCCCCCAACCTCCCCGCTCTTCCCCGCCCCCGGATTTCTCTAATGACACGGGGCGCTGCTGCTGCTGCAGGGGTAGCGCCCGCCGGGGCAGCTTAGCTGGGGGGGGGGGGCGGGCAGGGTAAAGAGGCGGTCGGCGTTGGCAGCTGCAGCTGCACTCCCGGCACCCAGCACCCTCTCCCGCGCCGTCCCGGCCCCGGCGCGAACAGGAGGCTGGTCCAGGCTGCGGCCTGCGGCGGCGGCGTTTGCAGGCCTGAGACGACGGGGAGATGCTGCCGCCGCCGGGGTGCGTGGGCCGAGCCCCTAGCTGGCCGTCGCGTCCCGCTTCCCAGATTCCCGGGCTCACGTTCGGAGCCCGGCGCCCCCCGCTGCGCGCGCGCTCCGGGGAGGGGGGGAGGAGGAGGAGGCAGGGTTGTCGCTGCTGCTGGCCGTGCAGTATCCGGCTCTTACAGCCCCGGCGCCCTTCGTACCCCAGACCCAGCACTCCCCGCCCGGGAGAAAAGGGATGGGCTGTCCGGACAGGCCTTTTCCTCCCTCTCTTTCTCTCCCCCTTATCCTTTGAGGAGGGCGGGACAGCGGTCCTGGGGATGGCGGGAGGGGGAGCTTCTCCTGGGCGCTTGCAGCCTTGGCCCCAACCTCCCTCCTCGCTCTCCACCCTAGGTCAGGGCAGCTGTGGGTCTTTGCTCCCGGGGTGAGCCAGCTTGGGTTTGCAAAGGGAAGGGACCGGACTGGCTGCCTGTGGGGGGTGAAAACGCGACCCCGTCCTCCAGGGCTGCCTTGAGGCTAATTTACTGGAGGCGTATCTTGTTTGTTGTTGTGTGCATGTTTTCTTCCCATTTCGATTGGGAGCTCCTTGAGGGCAGGGACCTTTCTCTTCGTATCCCCTGCACCTAGCTCAGTGAGTGCCACACAGTAGGCACCTTGTCGATGCTTGTTGACTTGATAGACCCGGGTCCGTCCGATTTTCATCTAACTCCCAGCACTGACTAGGAGTGGAGCTGAGCTGCTGTCGTGTCCTGGTGACACATTTGTCTGCCCGGCTGAAGGCGAGAGCGTTAGCTTTAACACTCGCTTGCTTTTGAGGGTTTAGTCAGACACCTTGAAACATTAGTTACAGAAATCGGTGCTCTGCTTGGGAGGGAGCTGCTCTTCCCGCTGGTCCGTGCATCTAGTGGGAAAGTTTATAGCACGTGCCTGATGCATTATGCTGGAGCAGGCCATTCTGACCCCTGCAGCCCAGCTAGCCCCTTTGGATGGTTCAGGTCACCTAATCTGCTGACCTGATAGCGTAGTTAGTTTGATGCCTTTGAAAATGCGTGGCCAGGCTGGGCCATATGGCCAAGAATAGGGAATTCAAGCCCTTGTCCCCATCCAAAAACCAGCTGCCCCTTGCAGTAACCCTCGATTACCCTTTGCAAAACCCCTCCCCTCTCCCAGAGCCTCAGGGGCTTCTCGGCCTGAGTAAATTGAGGATTGGCACTGTGGGAGTGTTTCTGGAAAGAGGACCTTAACCGGAGGAAAGTGATTAGGAGAGGCAGAGGGTGCCATATTTTTAAAAAATGTATTATGACACTTGTATTAGATCTTCTGTTGACTTCCAGAATTTTATCTTTAAAGGGAAATTGGGTCATGATGATAGACAGTCTGCCGTAAAAAGATGATAGATGTATCTTCTAAGGTGAGGAGTCAGGAAATAAGATACGGATTTTAAATTTAAATAAATAAAAAATAGAACATTCGTTTGCCTCTTCCTGCCACTAAGGCTTAAGACATGAAGGCAAAGTTAATGTCCTTTTGGTAGGAATTCTTAAAAGACTGCAGTGGAATCCCTTTATAATGTTTTAGGGGGAAAGCATAACAAGGAACCAAAACCCACATTTACTAGCTGTTCCCCAAAAAACAAGCCCTAGAATCTGCCTTCAT